>NC_056747.1:428123112-428395612 GCF_019279795.1 Protopterus annectens | reverse complement strand
TTAATATGCTCCTTTGAGTCTACACTGGTCAGCAAGCTAGCAATAAGTCTTTATATAGGTTCATAGGTAGGTACTAGGCTATCTGCTCGAGGGCATTTATAAGCCTAGCCAGAGTGTGTCGGCTTTCACCATCCCATTGATTAATTAACTTAGCCTCTGTCAAGCAGAGCCAATGAAGTGATCCCAGGGGTGTACTTTCTGTTACCCATCCACTCGTCAAGGCTTCTCTTGAAGAGTGTTAGTGATGGGCTCTGCCTAATGTAGTTAGGAATTTTGTTCCAAAGTATGGGGAGTCTCTGTGACAGAAATCTATCCCTCAAGCATGTTCTATTTATTGTTGTGGTGAGGTTTAGCTCACTAGAGCGTTTGGCATGCAGTGACTTGGATTTCTTTAAGTGGAGCATGTCCATCAATTCTGAGTTGGACATGGCTTTGTAAGTCAGGCAGAGATCACCTCTGAGTAAGCAATATGCCACTGAGTACAGCCAGAGTTTTTCAGTCTGGCTGCATAGGACATATGTTTGAGGCCAGTAATCCTCTTGGTGAGGTGCTTTTGTGGTCTTTCAGGCTGTTGGAAGTGTCTTGTGAGGTACATCCCAAATGGGACATTGTACTCTATGATGGGTCTGATGAGTGATGAGTAGAGGGGCACTATAACCTCTTTATTTCTAGATGCGAACCCCTTAGTAATTAGATGGGCCACATAGAAGGATTTCCTAACTACTTTGGCACTATGATTGTCAAAGGAGAGATTACTATCTACCTGGGTCCCAAGATCTCTTATTACCTCTTCTGTATTAAGGGGGCTGCCACCTATGTGGTAATTCGTGGGTGTTTTGTTTTTCCAAAATGGGATGACTATGCATTTTTTGGCATTTAGCTTGAGGCCATGACTTTGACACCAGGTGTCTGTCTCAGTAAGGCCTTTTTGGAGGATGTTCGTGTCAGCCGGAGAGTCAATTATGTCTCCCAGTTGGCAGTCATTGGCGAACTTGCTTAGCCATAGTCCTCCTGTGTTTGCCTGTACTTCTGAGAAATATATGCCGAACAGTAGGGGTCCCAAAACTGAGCTTTGCAGGACACCACTTGTGACTGGTTTAGAGTCAGACCTGGAGCCCACTATTCTTACCGTGTGAGTTCTGTCTGTAAGCCAGTTGGCAACCCATCTTGTGACGTGGGGGTTTATGTTCAGGCTGGTGAGTTTTGCTATAATACCCGAGTGAAGAATGGTGTTGAATGCCTTGGCAAGATCAAGGTAGGCTGTGTGAACCACTTTTCCCTCATCTATGACCTTGGTAATTGTCTGGAAGAAGTCAACCAGGTTTAGTAGGCATGATCTGCCCTTAACAAAGCCGAACTGGGCCGGGTCAAGTGTTTGGAGGTTTCCAATGTCTTTGTTAATGAGTTCCATGATGATGCACTCCATAGCCTTGCAGACTGGGCTAGTCAGGCTTATGGGGCGATAGTTACCAGGGTCAGTTGTGGCCCCTCCTTTGTGGAGCGGAATAACCATTGCTGTGTGCCATTCTATGGGCACGTAGCATGTGGAGAGGCTGAGGTTGATCAGCGTGTTTAGGTGGGGGGTTAGTTTATTCTGTAGTTCGTGCAAGACGCAGCCTGGGACACCATCTGGCCCCACTGATGCTGTGTTTCTGGCTTTTGAAAGGGCTGTTTTCACCTGTGCTTCTGTGATTTCCAGAACAGTACACTTTTCTGGTATTGTTGTGGGCCCTTTTGAAGGTGAGAGGGAGGTGAAGTTTGCACTGAATCTGTCTGCCATTATTTTGGCAATATCAGTAGGTTCAGTATATTTTGTGCTATCTCAGAGCATATCTGCGAGTTGCCACTTAGATTCTTGACATAGCTAAAGAAGGCTTTGTGGTTATCTTTCAAATCCTTGGCTATTTTTCTTTCGAAGTTAGCCTTGGATGATTTTATGAGGGACCTTAGTTTCTTACTGATACTGATCAGGGATGTCTTTCCTTCTTGGGATTTGCTTTTTTTTCTGAACTAGTCTCCTCCTTTTGTTGTAAAACCTGTTTATGGCAGGGGTCCACCAGTCTGGTTTCCTTCTCTTAGGGGAGTGAGTCTTGGTTTTGTTAGGGATGGCACGATCCATGCATCCTTGTAGGTGCTCATAGAGTGCAACTGTAAAGGATTCTGCATCTTGGGCAGTGGTATCCTTTAGCGTGGGGGCTGTGAAACTTTCTACCTCTGCCTTAAGTAAGGTGAAGTTTGCTTTAGAAAAGTTTTTCACTGTGATTTCCTTGGTTGGGGGTGGTGGTGGGGTGTGGACATCCAGAGTGATTAGTTTATGGTCTGATCTAACCAGTGACGGGTTGACCTCCGGTACGGAGCACCTGTCGCCCATGTTGGTGATGACCAGGTCCAATATGTTGTGGACTCTGATATGGGAGTTTACCAGCTGATCCAGGGCATTTGAGTTGATAAATTCCAGGAAGCGCTGAGCCTGGGAGTTTGTACTCAAGTAGTTTTCCCAGTTAATGGTAGGGTAATTGAAATCTCCCAAGATCAGGGTGTTCGGTAGGACCTTCATGTTTTCCAGTTTCTCCAGAAAGGCGGAGTGGTGGTCCTGGGTCATGGAGGGTGATCTGTAGCAGGCCACAATTTGCATTGCAGATTTGCCCGATGTTCTTGCACATGGATGATCTCAGAGTTATCATGCTGCGCCACTAACCTGGAGGTGTGGGTATCCTTGATGAATATGGATACACCCCCTCCTTTTGTGTTTCGGTCCGTGTTCTGTGGCTGAAATGTGTGGTATGAGTTGTAGCCCAGTAGTGCTGGAGTGCTCTCTGGAGCCTTGAACCAGGTTTCAGTTACTGCACAGATATCGACGTTCTCCATACTTAGGAGTGCTTTGAGCGCATGCATTTTGAGATTTAAACTCCTGGCATTGAGTAGCATAACTCTCAATTTTTTACTTGTGCTGTTTACGGAGGTGGGTTTGAATTTTGACCCTTGCCTACAAAAGGCACTATGGGGGCAGCAAGAGCCTTGGCCAGTATTCGAAAGCCAAGGGGTGACAGGTGCAAGCCATCTCTTGCGAAGCAACGCAGCTTGTCGAGCATGTCATCCCAGGCTGACAGACACTGGATCCCCTTTGAATGACACCAGAAACTTAGCCAATTGTTGAAATTGATCATATTTTTCTTTATACTTAGGTATCATTCTTGGTGATGGCAAGATGCTACTCAGGGTCAGGGTCATACCCACCTGGGCTACATGATCAAAGAGCTCTTCCATGTCTCTCTTCATGTAGTCCAGGGAGGTACGGCTCAGGTCATTCACAACAACATGAACAATGACAGAGTCATATTTGTACTTGTTCTGGAGTGACCTGACTGTTTGTGTTATGTGGCAGATTCTGGCTCCCGACAGGCAGCTAACAGTAACCTTCTACTTGTCCAGCCTAGTTATTGGGACGTCAGTGTGCCTGACTATATAGTCACCTATTACTAGTGTGTTAGGTATGTTATTTTGCCTTAAGGGCTGTGATTGTGCAGCACATTGATTTTGTGTTTTATGTGTTGTCTGGTTTGTGATGGGAGGTGCAGGTTTTGTGGGAGTCTGCTTTGGAGCTCTCTGATGCTTTTGCAGGTTTTTATTTAGAGCCTCCAAGTATGATTTTGTGTATTTATGTGTATTTTTTGCCAGTGCTGGTTTAGTAGGTCTATGTGAGGCTGGAGGTGTGGTGCAAGTGTTAACCATCGCCTCATGACTGTCTGTTCCAGTTTTGGGTGGAGATACCTTAGCCTCCAGTTTGGCTGTATAATTGCATCTTTCACATATGTTAGTGTTTTGTGGTAGGAGGAGAGGGCTGTCTGTGTACATGAGGCAGTTGTAACATTGCCTCAGGATACCCAGAATCACCAGCTGGACTAGAGAGTACACCTGAAGTTGCCCTTTGGTCATGAATGAATAGTAGGGTGAGCTGCTTAGTCGCTTGGTTGGTGAGGGGTGTATAAAGAGCCTTGCCCTGCTGGGCAGTCAAGTGTCGGGGTATATTAGTGCTTGCTATTAGGACTGAGCAAGTGCTGGACTGTAAAATGCTTTTTGAGTGCTTAGGTTGAGTTAGTCTAGTTTCAAGTGAAAAACTGAAGAGGAGACTTAGTGGAGCCAGGAATAATTTAACGGTAGCTAACCGGTGCTGCCCGGCACACAAAACCATGCAACATGTTTTTTAAACTACTAACTTCTGGGCTGAAACCACTCCTCCAGGGACAGATGGCTGCTCAAGGTTCCCCCCTCTCACAGGTGAAAGAGAATCTTCCCTCTGTCCAAGTAAGGTATGGGCAACTCAGAAACTTGTAACACAGCCCTGAATTCAGCTCTAGCCTGAAAACTGGACTATACTAGCTTAGAAAGGCGGGAAACAAGAAATGTATTTATTTTTTTTTAAAAGATAAGGCAAAAACAGTAAAAAGTACACTTAAAACAGCTTTAAATGACTACAAGCGATCAGAAAAGGCTATTGCACTTTAGAGTGTAGCCTACAACAGTTAAACAATTTATTTAAACAAAAAACTTTTTAAAAGTGCAGGCAGTCAAATGAGTACAATATGTGAAAAAAAACAAGCTTTTAAATCACAATAAGTGCTGGAAAATCAGCGTATAGGTGAAAAACAGTTAAGTACAGCAAGAAAATACAGAAAACTGATCCTCAATCACTCCAAAGTCTCTCTTTTAAGCTAGAAGGCTTATATCAGTTTAAGGCTTTCTAATGCTTTCCAGTAGGTTAGTTACAGGAAAGATGGGAAACAAGCACAGATGTGGTCTTTTAAACCAGAAAGTTGAAAGAGATGGACAACTTCCCAAATGGTCAATAAACTACAATTCCTGGGCCAAAAACCACTCCTCTTGTGGTAGACAGGCTACCTAGTACTTACCACTCCCACTGATAAGCTAGAAGGCTGCACTCCAACACAAAGGCTTGGGGGGCTCAGAAGCTTACAAACAGTCCTGGATACAGCAAATCTGTACCTGGACTAGACTAGTTACGAGAAAGGTGGGGATTAAGCAGAAACACGGGCTTTAAAACCAGAAAGTTGAGAGAGATGGAAAAAAAACTGCCCAAACGGCCAATAAACTACAATCTCTGGGCCAGAACCACTCCTCTTGTGGTAGATAGGCTACCTAGTGCTTACCACTCCCACTGATAAGTTGCTTTAGCATTAATGCATCTGAATTATTAATTACCATGAATAAAATTACATCTGAAATCTACTAAAGTGATGTTATCTATTACTCATGTATGTACATTTTACACTGCATTTTATTTCCAGTTGTGTTTCAGATAATGAAGCTGCAATGCTGTTCCTCTGACTCAGCAAGTTAAATCAATATAAAGTTATATGCATACAAAAACAACTGGTTATAACTTTGTCTGAATGAAAAAAATAAAGCATTTTTATATCCCCCCCCCTCATGGGGAAGGTGAAGCCCCCTACACTACACCACATATATATCAACTCCACAATTGTGCAAATGTGAGGAAAACAGAAAACTCCTTAAAAAAAGCATTACTGCCAGTGTGGACACACAAACCATAGTGGCAATTTCCTATGGAGGACAGGGATCTGACAGTTCATACTGGCCTAGTTGTACTCAACCCATTGGCATCCATCTTAACTTGAATGGGCTGTAGTGAAACCAGCTACAATTTCTTAAAAAAATACACACATACACAGGTTATAGTGTTTGTTGATGTCTTAGGTTCAACCGTGTGCTCTCCTTCTCTCTCCCTCTCTCTCTCTATCTCTCTTCCTCTCCCTCTGTCCCTGTCTGCCCCCCCCACTCTCTGTCTCTCTGTCTCCCTCTCTCTCCCTTTCTCTCTCTCAATATCTCTCTCTTCCTCTTTCTCTCTCTATCTCTCCCCCTATAGGGCAGCAGATTGGCTCAGTGATTAACATGATCACCTTTCTGATTCCGACCTTCAATCCCTGCCTTTGTGGAGTTTGTATGCTCCACCTGTGTTTGTGTGGGTTTTATCTTGATACCTTGTTTTTCTTCCACCTGGTTAAAAGTGATTAACTATTGTGGCACACAGACCACAGAAGAATTCTGACCTATATGGTTGACAAGTGAACACACACACACACACACACACACACACACACACACACACACACAAGCTACTTCTCAGTGTATGTGGTCTGGCATACTGATATTGGTGTTTTTGTTTTGACATCAGTGTTTTGCCAATCGATGTTATTCAATCATAACTGCTACTCATATATAGATATAATGTAATAATAGTCTTGGGTAGTAATTTATATAAAGCAGCAAACCTTTCTGAGTAATAAAAAAAACAAGTTACTTCACCAGGAAAGCAGTGAATTGTTTACACTATGGTTTCAATATTACATCACACATATGCTAACTCTCAAATTAAAGTATGTTTGCAACACATATATGACAACATACCTTTTCTAAACACAAGTCATCTGTTCTAAATACCATGTGATTATAATGTTTTATGCATTAATTTTGGTAGTGAGTTATTATGGGTTTAGTCTGTCATGATTCTCTCCTGATGTAGCAGCAAGAGGTTGCAAACCAAAAAAAGAATAAATAAATAATTCTGGGGCTTTCCGTAGCAAACCAATCATTAAAATACAAAAATAGCATTAGTCTTCAAATACTGTTTAATTTAATACTTTGCCTAGTAATGATATTATTCTAAACTCCATTTGGATCTTACTGAGGCAAAAAATGCTAACACGCCTTAATATTAAAAGTTTGAAAGCATAAGATGGTGATGGAATGTGACCTGTGGTCTAATATAGCCATCCAAATGCTGCAAATACATTTACTCAGTCAATTTGTGTTCACAGGCTAGCACCACTATGTCTATGATACATTTTCAGTGGAGACAATTACTGAAGAACATGATTTTTACTTTTCTGACATAGAACCAAGAAATGATGTTCAAGCCTGTCACTAATCTGCCCAACAGTATCCTTCCCATAAGGGTCTGTGAAATGAAAGACAGACTAACAAGTGTGTAACTGTCCAGCTCTTACTTAGTTACTTTTACACTTATTCATTTACCCCAGTTTATATCTGCCCAGCTTCCTCCATGTTGTTGCTTTACCTACCCCTATTCTGTAAACATCAACAGAAAGAATTAATTCAGCATTTTCCATCCAGAGTGGAGTGCTCCTGGGCCTCTTCTTGTTTACTTCAGAACTAAACCATTTTCTTGCAACTACTTCTACATTTTGAAAGTTAGCTAAATAACATATATTGCACATTCTATATCCCCTCACCCCTCTGGTAATCTGTAGGGCTGTCTTACCTTGTCACAAAAGCTGTGCTCTCCTTTGTTTTGGCTTCTTACAGAACACCTTTTCTGCCATCTTCTATCACCCTTCCCACCCTCTCTCTGTCTACATGCGCTGTTAAATTCCTGTACATTGCAAGAAAAGTCAATACAAAGAACATAACTATAAATATCTTGTGAACAGGAACTGCTATTTAAAATGAGCTAACAGCAATGTGCTCAGTAACAAATTTTCACAATAATATAGGCCAGTTTATTCACACCCCGGGATTCAATAAAGCCTACACTAAGTGTACACTGTTTTGAGTGACGAGACAACACAAGCATATCTCACACCTTCTTCCTCCTAATTTTAGTTTTCCTACTGATATTCTTGCAGATTTAAATAGTGACAGGATTCATAAAGGTTACCACTAAGTGTAGACTACATGTGCACTTAGTGTAATCTTTCTGAGTGACTAGAAAGCACAAAAAATGTGATAAGAATTTTATTGAATACCTATCGTATACACTTAGTGTAGGCTTTACTGAATCTGGCCCACAACAGTCTTTGTATCAAAATATAAGATATTATGACACAGATTAATCCAGAATTACATTTTTCTCTACGTTTTCACAAATACCTATAAGGACTGTGTGGTTCAGCTGTTCAGCACATTTACCTACTAGTTTAATAAGTTGCAGATCACATTCAGCTAATAGCTTATTTCTCTCTCTTATTCACTATTGTATTATTCCTGTTTTGCTTTTCCACTTGTTGCACAGATTCCACAATTGTTGTACTGGCAGACATACTGCTCAAGTGTACCTCATTATGAGGAACGTACCTCATTTGGGGTCTTAAAAAGTTCTTGTTCCTCAAAGTTCCACATTGAAAGACTCTGTCACACATTCAGTGTTAGGAATTTTTTAAGTGAAATCCATTGTAAATAGAAATTAATCATATTAATTCATTAAAAAATCTTCTTTATAAGTAAAACCAGCATATTTTAACCATCATATGACCTCCCTAGTTGAAGTTGTTAGTAAGCCATTAGTATGTGTTCTACATTTTGCCCATTTGTTCCACATTATGAGGGCTAGTGTTCCTCATTTTGGACATGGAAGGTTGAGAGCTATGCTGGCAGATGCATTTCATTGAAATGTATAAAACTGTTGTTCTAGGACCCCTAATTCCATCCATATTTATGCCTTTTTTACTTTGACATAGTTTTTTAATATGTTTTAAAATTCATGATTAATGTTATTCCTGAATTTTGTTTAAGCACAGCCTTTCACTATTATTATTAGTGTTGTTATTGTTGTTGTTATTTGTACTGCTCATGTTGTTACTGTACTGAATCACTATATCAAGGCCCAGTGGAACAAATTTATCAGTACCAGTGAAACTGCACATACTAATTGGAAAATGCAGTTGAAATGAAAACAGCAAACAACACTAAAAATAAAGTTGTCTATACCACCCCTTCCCCTTACTAACATATTTAAATTATGTGATCACACAACTACTGAAAATGAACAAAGAACACCTACACTGAAATATCATTTCACACCATTCTGACAGAATTGTGATACAAAAACAGTCAAACAGAACTGCAGCCATGGTTCATCAAATTGCAAAGCATTCCAAACCCTAAAGTCTACCTTTCCCCAAAATGACTAAATATCAGTGAAGTGTCAGTTTCTAAAGAAAACTGTAAATAATATATAAGCTGCTAGAATTGTCATTTGACATAGCATTATATGCTAGGTATTGATTTGACTGCCAGTGATGAAATTAAATGTTCCATTGAGGCATACCTAAATAACAATGTGTTCTGACTGTGTGTACAAAAGAACAGAAGTCTTACAGCACATGCTCACACCCAACCAGAAAGATCCGGGGTCCGAATGGACAGATGATAAAATCAGCAAACAAGGGAGTTGTATTGCAGGAACTGAGTCCATTCTCAAGTCTTGGTGAGTACCTTCACAAGGTAGACCCTGTTTTTACAAAATTTCACCAAGACGACACGAATATGTAGACTGCATTTTGTCTAGCATATATCATGGACAGAAGTAGGTTAAAAATAAAAAAAGACAGCTGAGTGCACAAGTCCCAGGATAAAAAAGTGTCCAATCCTGATAGGTGTCACTGGTGCCTAGACTGGAAAAAATGACAGTGTAGAATCCTCAAGACACAGATACGCCAGGCTCCGAGGGGAGGATGGCTCCCCTGTTATAGAAGGAAGTAGTAGTCCACAAAAACTGACCTGCCAAAAAAGAGGCATAAAGATGAGGGAGTGATAATTGAGGATAAGAAAGAAATTATTTTTACTATTATGAAAAAATCCTAGAATTGCCAGATAGAAGTTATAAAAAAGATTAAGAGAGAAATTAGAATAAAAATACTTACACAAGAAAAACTGTCAAAACTTCAAATGCAAATTTGTGTTCATTAATCATGTTTACATAAAGATTTAGCTCTGAGTAAGAACTATTTATATGCATATCCTGAACAGGTACCAATATGGTTAACAGGAAAAATGATATTCCTCCTTAACAGTGAACCTATAAGCTATCCTAAAAACTGAAGACCAATAATGTGCCTTCCGACGATATATAAACTATGTACTAGAACTGATGCCATGAGAGTTTAAAATAATTTAGAAGAAAACTCAGTCATGGCAAAAGAACAAAAGGGTAACAAAAGAAAGCCATCTGGAACAAAGGATCATTTGTTGTTAAGTAAAGTCATAATGGAGAATTGTAAAAAGTGGAAGAATCTAAATATGGAAGGGACAGACTACAAAAAAAGCATTTGACAGCATCCCGGTTTCACAAATATAGAAGTGCTTACACATATGTAAGATACACCCTATATTGATCAATTACATTACAGTGAACATGGAACAGTGGCAAACCCCTCTGCATCTACACCATGATAAATGACAAATTATTATCCCAGGCATAAAACTTCAAAGGGGAATATTTCAGGGTATCTTGCCCAGCCCTTAACCCATTAAGATGTCCACTTAACAGATTAGGTCATAGTTACAATTTGGCTCTCAGAAAACAAAAAGTGTTAAGACTTATCTTCGTTTTGTGGATGATTTATAACTGTATAGTTCATCAGATGAGGAACTGAAAGCACAACTGCAAGTGATCAAAACTTTCTCAGATGATATAAACATGGCATTTGGTCTTGATAAATGTACAAAAGCAACCTTTGAAACAAGAAAGCTGCAGCACCAAGAAAATATCAATCTGGGACAGGAATGTGATGTAAAGGAACTTGGCCAGGAGAGAGTGTATAAATGTTTGGGAATAGATGAAGGATCAGCAATTAAACATGAAGCTCAAATGTGAGCAAAACTCACTAAGGAATATTTTAGAAGACTAAAATTAATACTGAAAACAGCCCTGATTATCTAGGAACAAAGTCCAAGCCATAAACTAATTTGTTCTTCATGTTCTAACTTACAGTTTGTCATAACCAGAATTGCAAGTACAGAAAACTCCTGAAACAACCACATGTCGATCAGGATCTGATGCATGAATGGTTAAGGAGAGGTGAAATTAAACCAAAAGATGAAATGTTAATACTGGCGGTCCACGATAGTGGATTACATGCACACTAGTTTACAAAGTCCATTGAACATGTTAGAGAAACAAACAAATGCAGGTTTTGTAAAACAGAATTGGAAACAGTCACACATCTTATTGCTGGATGCGATATACGGTAGAGGGCCTGTATACTGAAAGGCATAATAACATGGCAAGACTATTGCACTGGGGATGATGCAAGCATTATAATAGTGAAGTAGCTGAGAAGGATTGAACCATGTCACTTGTTCCTCTCTAGTATAGATGACAAACAGGCTGGGGGGAGTTCGTTCATATGCTTTATTACACAGAAACATATCAGGATGGATAGCAACATTACAAAATATAAACAAACTGATTAACTGACAGACTACACAGACATACATGCTTACATCTCAACAGCTTGCTACAAAATGACAGTCAGGATCGCACATGCTCAGTATTTATACACTTGGGCAAGCTCCCAGAAAGCTTCTTAAAGCCATATACACATATTGAGCTACAAGCCACAAAGCATTATAGAAAATGATGAAGGTTATATTATATCACATGGGATCACCTATTATCAACAGTTCAGAAAATAGATAGTAGTCATATCTCTCAACTGTACAGATTTTTGCAGAATGCCCAGATTTTTGCCTCATATGTTTGGCCGAAGGAGGAGAAGAGGGGTAAGGCATGCTCGAAGGCAGGTAAAGGCTAGGACTGTGATAGTGAGGGTCGAAACTTTGAATGTTGGCAGTATGACTGGTATAGGGAGAGAGCTAGCTGATATGATGGACCTAAGGAAGGTTGGTATATTGTGTTTGCAAGAGAACAGATGGAAGGGGAGCAAGGCTAGGTGTATCTGAGGCGGTTTCAAATTGTTTTATCATGGTGTGGATGGGAGGAGAAATGGCGTAGGCATTATCCTGAAGGAACAGTATGCTAAGAGTGCTTTGGAGATGAAAAGAGTGTCGGATAGAGTGATGTTTATGAAGCTGGAAATTGATGGTGTAATGATGAATGTTGTTAGTGCATATGCTCCACAATTTGTGTGTGCGATGGATGAGAAAGAAATCATTTTGGAGTGAGTTGGATGACGTGGTGATGACTGTAGGGTGAGAGACTGGTGATTGGAGCAGATTTCAGTAGGCATGTTGGTGAAGGGAACAGAGGGGATGAGGAAGTGATGGGTAGGTATGGTGTTAAGCAAAGGAATGCAGAAGGTCAGATGGTAGTGGATTTTGCGAGAAGGGTGGACATGGCTGTGATGAATACATATTTTAACAAGAGGGAGGAGCAAAGGGTGACATACAAGAGTGGAGGAAGATGCACACAGGTGGATTATATTTTATGTAGAAGGGCCAGTCTGAAGGAGATTGGAGACTGTAAAGTGGTGGCAGGGGAAAGTGTAGTTAGGCAGCAAAGGATGGTGGTTTGTAGGATGACATTGGTGATCAAGAAGAGGAGGATGAGTGTGAGGGCAGCACCAAGGATCAAATGGTGGAAATTGAAAAAGGGTAATTGTGATGTGATGTTCAGGGAAGAGTTAAGACAGGCACTGGGTGGCAGTGAAGAGTTACCGAATAGCTGGTTAACTACAGCAGAGCTAGTAAGAGAGATGGCTAGAAAGCTGCTTGGTGTGACATTTGGAAAGAGAAAGGAGGACAAGGAGACCTGGTGGTGGAATGACGAAGTACAGGAGAGTATACAGAGAAAGAGGTTAGTGAAGAAGAAGTGGGATTGTCTGAGAGATGAAGAAAGTAGACAAGAGTATAAGGAGATGAGGTGCATGGCAAAGAGAGAGGTGGCGAAGGCTAAGAATAAGGCGTATGAAGAGTTGTATAAAAGGTTAGACACTAAGGAGGGAGAAAAGGACCTGTACCGATTGGCTAGACAGAGGGGATGAGCTAGTAAAGATGTGCAGCAGGTAAGGGTAATAAAGGATAATGAGGGAAATGTACTCATAAGCGAGCAGAGTGTTTTGAGCAGATGGAAAGAGTACTTTGAGGGGTTGATGAATGAAGAGAATGAGAGGGAGAGAAAGTTGGATGATGTGTGGATAGTGAATCATGAAGTGCAGTGGATTAGCAAGCAGGAAGTAAGGATAGCTATGAAGAGGATGAAGAACGGAAAGGCTGTTGGTCCAGATGACATACCTGTGGAAGCATGGAGGTGATTAGGTGAAATGGCAGGGGAGTTTTTAACTAGATTGTTTAATGAAATCTTGGAAAGTGAGAGGATGCCTGAGGAATGGAGAAAAAGTGTTATGGTACCAATTTTAAGAATAAGGGTGATATGCAGAGCTGTAGTAACTGCAGAGGGATTAAATTGATCACCGATCAGTCACAGCATGAACTTATGGGAAAGAGTAGTGGAAGCTAGGTTAAGAAGGGAGGTGATGATTAGTGATCAGCAGTATGGTTTCATGCCAGGAAAGAGCACTACAGATGTGATGTTTGCTCTGAGAGTGTTGATGGAGAAGTACAGAGAAGGTCAGAAGGAGTTGCACTGTATCTTTGTGGATTTAGAGAAAGCATATGACAGGGTGCCTAGAGAGGAGTTGTGGTATTGTATGAGGAAGTCGGGAGTGTCAGAGAAGTATGTAAGAGTGGGACAGGGTATGTACGAGGGAAGTGTGACAGCGGTGAGGTCTACGGTGGGTAGTGAATCACGCGCTTTAAGGAGGTGGGATTACATCAAGGATCAGCTCTGAGCCCTTTCTTATTTGCATTGGTGATGGACAGGTTTACAGACGAGATCAGACAGGAGTCCCCGTGGACTATGATGTTTGCAGATGACATTGTGATCTGTAATGAGAGTAGGGAACAGGTGGAGGAGGCCCTGGAGAGGTGGAGATATGCTCTAGAGAGAAGAGGTCAGCAGGACTAAGACAGAATATATGTGTGTCAATGAGAGGGAGGATAGAGGAATGGTGAGGATGCAGGGAGTAGAGGTGGCGAAGGTGGATGAGTTTAAAAACTTGGGATCAACAGTTCAGAGTAATGGTGAGTATGGGAGAGGTGAAGAAGAGAGTACAGGCAGGATGGAGTGGGTGGAGAAGAGTGTTAGGAGTGATTTGTGACAGACGAGTACCAGTAAGAGTGAAAGGGAAGGTCTACAAGACGGTAGTGAAACCAGCTATGTTATATGAGTTGGAGACAGTGGCACTGACAAAAAGGCAGGAGTCAGAGCTTGACGTGGCAGAGATGAAGATGTTAAGATTTGCACTGGGTGTGACGAGGATGGACAGGATTAGGAATAAGTATATTAGAGGATCAGCCCAGGTAGGAAGGTTTGGAGACAAAGCCAGAGAGGTAAGATTACGATGGTTTGGACATGTGCTGGGAAGGGATGCAGAGTATATTGGGAAAAAGATGCTAAGAATGAAGCTGCCAGGTAACAGTAAAAGAGGAAGGCCTAAGATAAGGTTCATGGATGTGATGAGAGAGGACATGCAGATAGTTGGTGTGACAGAGCAAGATGCAGAGGACAGGAATAAATGGAAACAGTTGATCTGCTGTGGCGACCCCTAACGGGAGCAGCCAAAAGAAGATGTGTTGTCTGTTTTTCATAAGATTGTGGTTTTATGGCAAGTTAGTGGTAAATCATTAAGACTGAAGTTAGAAAATTACAGACATTTGAGATTCAGACTTCATATCCATCAGAAAAGTCATGCTAATACAAAACCTATTATTTTATCAACTTCCTAAGTTTGTAAGAACAATATTTAAAAGTAATCCCTATTTATGGGTCTTTGTCCCACTTTTATGGCTTTGTCCTAATTTCTTGCTCTAAAAGGTTGAGGAGTATGATGGTAGTTCATGAAAAGAATACAGAAGTAGCACTGATCATTAAGATTACTACAGCCAGTGATTAGAGTATCTTATCTACAGAGAGACACGGTCATAAAATACCAGTGTTTGCAGGCAGAAATGAGGCATTGTTGAAGAAGGATACTCAGACAGTTCCAATAAAAACAATATTAATTTCATGAACTTTAATCACACTTTGACTTAGGAATGGAGTCCATTCCCATCATGGCATAAGAAACCCAAAAGACTTGGATAATTTAAACCAAGAGATCTTATGATTGTGTATGCAAAAGAAAAGAAGTCTTACAGCACATGCTCAGACCCAACTGGAGATATCTTGGCAAGACACAAAAGCCCTTGCTCAATGGTATCAGCACATCTCCCCATATCAAGGCAGCATAGGATATATGCAAATAACTCCACAAAAATGAAAGTGTTCTGGCACACTGACATAACATACCCAGTGACATATAGGTCTTTAAGAAAGTACTTGGGCCAGTTAGCCACACTGCACTAACAACATGTCCCAACCTTGTTTGGACTCATCAATGTAAAAGGAGAAAGTGTAGCTGTGTTATGAAACATTTAACTATCAAAGAGTCTGATATATATTTATCTTAGAGACAGACAAAATAAAGTATAGATAGATACTAAATAAGGTATAAACACAAAACAGTCTTATCACAGATGCATATGGGACCCAAAGAGAGAAAGGCTGGAAAAATTCAGAAATATCTGTATAAAGATATTTGTAAATGTCTCTATATAAAACAGGCACATTTCCTCTCACAAAACTAGAAGTGCTTCAACTCCTTGTCCTTTAAGTGCATATTGGGACATAATTCTTCAATAAAAAATTCAGACTGACATGCCACACTCCACTAGTTACAGACATATTCACCTTTCCTTGAACTGAGAGAGACCTTTCTTATATTCTGAAATCCCCATCTTATTAAAAAGTCTGATATATATTTATCTTATAAATATGTGCCTGCTAAGGGGCAAGGATAAAAGATAAACCCTACAGAGAGGTATCTACCTTAAGGGAAGGTACCAAATAAGGTATGAACAAAAAGCAAACGTCACAAACAGATGTATATATAACTGTTAGAAAAATATGTATTAATGTGTGTATGCTTAATGCCAAATTAATAATCAAGTGTTTTTAATATGCTTTTCATTCTATTTTTCATGCACTGTGTTATATACAAATTGAGTTTCATATGAGACTGAAAAAGACGCTTTTTGGAAACTGCAGCATGCTTTCTGAAACTTGCAAGTTGCCCTCTGACCTAGTAACTGCTAGCACAGCAATATTCTTGTTTATGCTTTGTGGAAATGTACTTGAGAAGCAGGTGTTTATCTGCTAGGTCCGAAGCATATGAATGAACAATGCTTTATATTATAAATGTAATGATTCTAGATAAACAGCCTTGTCCAGAGGATGGAAACCTCTGCAGCTGCAGTAATTTAGAGATAAAGTAGACAGGATTATTAGAGAAATGAACTGCTAGCATTGTGCTTGATTTAGCCGTAGTATCTTGAATGTAACATAACAAGTATCTAACTGAAAGTAACCAAGGCCATGTTGTTTTCGTCAGGAGGTTTCACACAAAAATTGTTTAAATCAGCAGAAATTCATGGGAAAGATGGTCAGCAGATGATGATGAAAAGGTGGTAATCTGTTACGTCAGCATGGTAGGACAGGATTAATTTGATAACCTATAAAAATGAATGTATTTCCTGTTTCTGGTTAGACAAACTCTGTATTAGCACGTTTTTGTCTCCTTGCTGCAAGATTAAAGTGCCTTAACCTGAACCTACCGTGTTTTGATCATTTTTAAAGTATATTTTTCCTTTGACAATAACCCAACTAGAAAGGCTGCGACAAAGTAAAGAAGCATGCAGAAATATATGCGCCAACCTCTTTTTCTTTTTATTATGGGAGATATACACTTTTTCTTGACAAAAACTATTTCAATACACTGACTTGTCATTTAGTAGCATGCCCTGTAAATTATAATGACTGGAGTGTCAGTTTATATATACTGATGTGATTATGCTGAAAATCCTAACAAATTCAAAGTAAGTGATGTGATGCAATAAACTTAGGTTCATAAAGTTTAATACAGACACATCCTATAAGGTGGTATCTAAAGCTAATAAATAACTTTATGCATAGCTGAACCTTAGCCAAATTATAATGGGGGCAGAATGTTGAACTGTGATGAAGATTCCTGCTGCAGTCTGCCTCAGCAACAGGGCAGCATAACTGTTAATCCGTAATCTTGTTCTTGTAGCTCTTGTCCATGGAAACTTCAGCAAAATACAGCCTGAAATATAACATTTGTGTTGTTTACAAATCATAGTGGAGTGTAATGTACTATATTTAGGTGCACATATCTGCATGTATTAGTTTTCATCATACAAGATGCTCTACTAAACCAAGGCCACTGTGGTAGAAGAATGCCCTAAGGCCCAGCAGCCTCAGGATGGATTGTATTATGTCATGGATGCATGAGGTACTGTCCTCTTCCTAGGAGATGCGGGGTTTTGTCTCCACAGAAACTGGCTGCCTTTTTTTTTTTTGAGGACTAACAGTTAATGATATGCAATCTTTTAAAACATGAACTGTTAAGTGCAACAGAAATACCCAAATATATTTCTTGAGTGTCTGAGTGTACATGTTGAGGAGTACTAACTCCCTGCTCTCTCTAATTGATTACAAAACACTCCAAGATGTCTTGAACTCATGGACAAGGTCCAGTGGCCTTAGTTGCAAAGCTGAGTTTTCCATTGGAATCTGCACGTCAGTTTGCATCTCAACAGATTACCTTTAAATAACTATTGCTCCAGCAAACCAATAGATTATTGAGTATAGGACTCTAGATGCTTTTTAGGAAGGTTAGTATAAATTATATGGTTTATTAAAGGTGGGCGGGGGGCTGCTTTGTCTAGTGACGACACTCAAGTATTTTGGTAGACCTATTTAGGTTCATTACTAGCTAACCAATATCAACTTTTTCTCATACCTTACAGACAGACAGACAAATGAAAAGCAAAAGAACAGACATGCTCTCGCCTCATTACCTAGTATAATTTGTACAATTTATCACACTGATCTAGAACAGCCAGAAATTTCTGTGTTTATCGTACAAATCTATAGGAAGAATCAGTAACTCTTGTAAGTGACGTACTGTGCTACTTGCTTCATAACAAAGCATCACTTGCACTCAACTCTTGTAAGTGATGTACTGTGCTACTTGCTTCATAACAAAGCATCACCTGCATTTTAACAGAAAACAAAGTTAATGATGGGGCTACAACATTAATTCATAATGAATGTGGGTTGATCCTGTTAAATATGTACATATCAGCTTAAAATAGTGTTAGTCCTCAGCTGAAATAGTTCTAAGTGTCACATAGCCCTAGCTGTAGGATATAAGTTCAATGAACTGCAGGAGTTGCGAAGGGCTGTGATGCTGGTAGCACTATCGTTTTTTTTATTTCATTCTGCTGGACAGTTTGACAACTGATACTGTTCATCATTCTGAATGTTGGAAATGACCTGCCAGTCACAGAGCTGATGAAGACACTAAAGTCTCTAGTAGGGAACTCAAGTCAAACTGTTACACTGGATCTGAGGTACTGTGATGGTATGTAAAGCGGAGAGATTCTCTCTCTCTGCATGCCTTGTATTAGTCCAAACTTTGTCAGTTTTGACACTTAAATGAGCCGCAATACTTATTTTTGGGCATTCTTCTTCAGATAATCTGCTGCCTATATGTGTTTGCTGCATCTGACAAGCTTCACATTGATTTGGTCTTCAGTTTGATATTGCTGATGGACTGAACTGTTCCTCCTGCCATCTTACTTCATAGTGTTATTACAGTTCCTTTCATTTGCTGGAAAATCAGATACTTCTGTTATTTCCATGCAGTACAGTGGAGCCTGTTTTGAATCTTTGTCTCTGGTCTTTACCATATTTTATCTTTTGAAAGATTGATTGTGATGCCTGGAATTATTTTTGACAGCCTTTGCTTGCTTTGACAAACATCACTGCCTTTGTATTCACACACAGCTTGCCTGTATTTGATATTTTGTCTGTAAATGCTTAACTTGCAGTTCTTGATATCTGAATGTATTCAGTCATGTATTCCTATCTTTTATATTTTTCTTTCATGGTATTTGATAATTTGAATTGTATTTGTATTTGTATGTACTTACTGCATTTTATTTTACTATACAATGTTAAGTTTAGTAAACATTTTAATAAAGTTGAAGTTCAGCTCTTTTTGGGACAGGGCAGACTACTGAGAATTACCTTATGCCCATTCCTAGTAATTAAAATGATTGTAAACAGGTAAGGTAAGTGGCCATATTTCATAAGAAGAAGATGGTTGCATTTTACTAAGAAAAGATGGCTATAACTTTTGAAATGTTAATATTTTCCTCAGAGAAAATCAAAGCTACACCATGGCAGGTAGACTTTCTGTAAGACGTTTTGTGTTATTGTGGAGTTGCCAAACAAATCTATACCTGACATAGCACACTACACTTGGCATTTATTCTACACATCAGAGTCATTAAGCTATATAAGCTAAAGAGGCCTCCCAGAGCTCTATGCCCACTTCTCAAGGTATTGTCAGGTATGGCAAGCCATGGAATCCTGAAATTGTACATTGGCATGAACTCCTATGTAGCTAAAGTAACACCGTTGCTCGTTCATGTAAATGGGCTGTTTGGGTACTTGTGGTGCTCCACCTGCACAACAGTACTGCAGGCATTACATAATCTAAAGGTCATATGCCTGTATTACCAGTACCAGTTCTGACAGAGAGATGGGCACAGAGGTTGGTGCTGTCCTCCTTTGAGGCCAGGCAGGACCAGGCACCTGAGTAGTGCCATTTTGTGAGGGCATCCTGCAAACCCTGAGAAAGATCTTAGCTAGTTACTTTAGAAAAAGGAGTGTGCTTTTGCAGTGCAGCCCTACGGCACCCTGAATGCACCCCTAACATCACATTTTGGGTACTGTTAGAATCATACAACTGAATGGATAACATAACACTCATTTGGGACTTGAACTCAAGACCTCAAACATACCATAATAGGATCACTGGCACTATACTAACAAGATGCATGCATGACAAGGATTTACCTGTCATTTGTACATTGTCCCACTGAACCTACAGGGGTATATTGGGGGCATCCAGCTTCATTTTCCCTTGATATTCATGACAGCTTGGTGATTGATGGATTTTGTCAGGAAGCGGCAATGAGGCTCACTGACTCTGAAGGAGTATCCCTCAGAACTGGGCCAGCAGTGTAGTGTGGGGTACTCTAAGGAGTACCTTGCCCAGGGTAGGATATTGTACTAGAGGCAGAGATGAGATATAGTATCAAGGAAGATTAAACTACTGGGTGACAGAGGCCCTCTACTATTCTATCCTGTCATTCATGGAATCTGACTCTAAGCCAAATTAATTTTAGCAAACAAATCAGTAAGGAAAGTTTCCTGACATTTCTACCTTCACAGCTATTCTCTTCTTACTATATGTGGCATACTTACTATCCTGTAACACCTGACAGTACACAGACACAGAAACAGGTGGCCTCTCTCTCTACATATACACATATATGTGTGTGTATATATATATATATATATATATATATATACATATATATATATATATATATATATATATATATACATATGCTCCTATACATCCACACTTACATTAATTACATTTTTTTAAACAGAGTTGCACAAAACATTAACTATTCCACAGAAGGAAAATTATGCATTAAGGGCATTTTCTCTTCACTACACCGTTTATCATAATTCACATTACATTTACAGTCTAAGGCCTCTGAATAATTGTTCCAAAAATTTGCAGAAATGAGTTGTACATTACCTGGAGCAATAAAATAATGCTCTGGGCATGTGAAACATGTTTCCTCAATACATCATGGTTTCTCTATTAAGCAACTTAAACAACAAATTGATAAGTGCATAAAGACGATTTTAAATTACAAACAGACAGAAATACTGAAAAATCCCTCTGTGTGGGTATTTTTACAACCATACAAGTGGAAGGATAACATAATTCTCTTCTGTGACTTGAACCCAAGGCTCCCAACACAGTGTGATAGTGCCACTGCCACTAGACCAATAAGAGCCTCTGTTCCGGTAAGTTTTCCATTACCCTTAACAAATTTTATCCTTTCAGCTAGGAAATCCCCAGTATGGTGATTAAGGTCAAATTACAAACCTACACACACACAAATATGGAAAAATCCTACTGCTTAGGTACTATTGGGACTTTAACTCAGGACTTGCAGCATACCATGCTGACATCACTTCCATAGGACCTTCAAGAGCCTCTGGACAGATAGGTGTTGAACTTTTCAGCAAGAGCTTTATCCTTTCAGCTAGGAACTCCCCAGCATGGTGATTATGGTCAAATTCAAAACAGACACCCGAAAACAGGAAAAACCTCTGATTAGGCACTTTTAGAATCATGCAAGTGAAAGGATAACATTGACAGTTTATTTGAGATTTGAACCCAAGACCTCCAGCATACCATACTGACATCATAACTGTTATGCATGTTATGTCTAATTTCATTAGTTTTTTTTTTCTTTTTTTTAAGTTTAGTTTACTAGTTTTTATTTTTAATAATTAATTTTATCATCTTCCATTTTATAGCAGATAAAAAACTGGAAGGAGGGATGGATTTTTTTTCCAGTTCATTTTGTCCCTATGCACCAATAAAAATATAGCGAGCCATGGCTTATGCTGAAACATAAATATTCAAACTGGATTAATTCAACATTGCATTTTTCAAACTAGTGCTTTTTTCTTTAACTTTGCAAAAGAAATAAAAAGGGAAATACGTTTTTGTGCAAAAGAAATAAGTAACTACCTTTTATATGAATAAGCGTGAGCTCTAAGGTGATTATATTAAGTAGGAGGTGTCGGATCCCTTCTCTTTCTCTCTCTCTTTTCGCATAAAACAACAATTTCAACAAACGTCTGTTCAAATTCCTAAGCATAGATCTGATATTGTTAATCCTCATTCATTCCTTAGGCATGGGTATCGGTTCCGAGCTCGGAACTGAGCCAGCCATTTTCCAAGCTCACGTCAGCTTCAAACTCTTGAGCTAAACTCTTACCCACAATCCCCCACTCCCTGTTACCTCAGATTTCATTTGCCGCATTGCCATCCGGTCGTGTCAAGCTACTTCTCTTGAGCTAAGTACAAGTGTTGCTTAATTGCTTTACAAATTACTTTTCTGTCAGAAAAGTTGATATTTTATTGTCTCTTGCCCTATCGCATCTAGCATTCATAATTTCCTCAGGTTTTTCTGTCCTTTACTTACCTTTTTTACCGCAAGGTAATTTTCTCTTTGCCATCATTGGTAATCCTTTTTCCTTTCTCTTTCAAACCTTTGGGTACTGTCTTGTACCATTGTTGGTACTTTCTATTCGTTCATATGGCAGATAAACAAGGTAGTCTGGGGTTTAAGCGGTGTTCTGATTGCGAACACAAACTGCCTACTTCTGATGTACACTCTTTATGTGTTTATTGTTTGGGAGCTTCCCATTTATCTGTTGAACCTCCTTGTACTATTTGTGAGAACTTTTCTAATAGAACCTTGTTATAAAGGAAAAACAAGCTGATACTAAAGGGACTTCTAAAATCTCCCTTTTCATAGGCTATTTCTGGGTCAGAGGTCTCAAACCCTCCTAAAGCCCATAAGAAAATGGATGTTTCTTCTAAGGCTAAATCCTTGCCTTCATCCCTGGCTGGGGACTCTCAGCAACCAAAACCTAAAAAGGCTAAAATTTTGGCCTGAAGCTCTCTCAGTCAGCCCCAGAGCTTTCGGTGCCCAGACCTTTGGCACTGAAGCCTTCGGCTCCATTAGTGATTTCTGTTCCATCCTCTCCTGCAGCCTTCTACATATCGGCACTGAGTGGCTCTTCGGTTCAGACCATTACCACTGTATTGGCACCGACCATTCAGTCAGCACAGACCTTGACCACGTCCGCTCCGAGATCTTCCTCGGAACCGAGGTCTTTATTGTTGAGTCTAGTTTTGTTGGTTCCAGCTTCGGCACCGACAACCACTTCGGCACCGATCCCTGTGGTGGTGCAGACAATGACATCAGCACCGATGACTTCTTCGGTGTAGACAACAGTAGTCCAGTCTCTCTCTGCACCGTTCTCCTCAGTGCGGTCAGTGAGACAGGCACCGAGTCTGCCTCTTTTGTGGACAGGCCTGTTTCTCCCTCAGTCTCTGTGAGGTCCACTAGAAGCCTTTCCGAACAAGATGTGTTGCGTCTTGTGGACCAGGCATTCTTGGCCAGAGGTATTCCACCCCTCAGGAACTATCCTTCTTTGGGAGGTGATCACCCATCTCCAAAGACACCTTCTTATTCTCTTCCTTCATTGCCTTTGATGTCCATGGATATAGTACAGTCTTCCCCTTCTGTGGTTCTCTTTATAGATCTCACTAAGGAACCGCAGTTGCCTTCATGGCAGGAAAGTTTTTCTATGACCCAGGATGTCAGCTGTGACATGCATAGCTTGCAGTTCTACAGCCATCCAAGGACTCCGGGTCAGCAGGCTGAGCCACTTAGGGGAGGGGGTGCCCCCTGTCCTTGACATACACTCCTCTCCGGGTGGACCAGGATTCCAACTGATGGAGAAGGCTTTCGCTGCTGCTGGTGATACCGGACTGTCTATACCTCCGCCCTCCTCTGGTACACTGGTTTCACAAGTCGCACCTAGCGGACACCGGGTGCAAAGGCCTCAGGACATATTCCCTCAGGAATCCCCCTTTCTGTTGTCTTCCCCAGCTTCTCCCGCTGAGGAGGTCCACCGGAAAAGTTTGTGCAAGAGGAAGCACATGGACTCCACAGAGGAGTCCCTCACCGAAGACACAGATTTTGATGAGGGGGAAGGATCCCCATGGTCACTCTCTGAGGTATCCTTTGGCGATATCCTCGAAATCCTAAAACAGAGAGGTGACTAGCAGTCCTCTAATCCAACCCCTGAGGAATCTGTGTTCCTGCAGGCCTTTCGCACCCGGCCCCCTACCTCCTGGGTTACTCCACCTACCGATGAACTTATCAAGTTCATTGTGCAGCATGCTTGGAAGGCCCCTGATACCGTCAAAGCTATTCCCCTGAGGCTAGATAAGATCTTGTCCCCTCCTGCTTCAGATCCCCATTGGTCCAAAGGTTTTCCTGTAGATGCTTTGGTGGTGGTGACCGCAACAAAAAAGGATCTGGCAGAAGAAGAAAGCCAGACTGTCCATCCACCTAACAGAGAGTCCCATGCCCTGGACAGAATAGGGAAGTGCACCTTTGCTTCAGTGACCTTTGCTATCAGGTCCATGAATTATATGGCACATTTTACCAGGCTTCAAAGGGATCTGGTTTCTGTGCTCTCTAAAACCTTGGCTGGTGCAGTGTCTGATGAGGTCCGTGACAAAGTGGCCTCTCAGCTGGCCACCATTGCATCTATATCTAACTCCTCTATGCGATTGATATCTCATGCATCAGAAGGAGCAACTAGAGCAGCAGGTTCAGCTGCGGTCTTGAGACGACACACCTGGATGCACTTGTGCAACTTCGCGGAACCTTTTAAGTCTTCCTTTCTTAATGCCCCCATTGAGCCCTCCTTGTTGTTTGGGCCCAAAGTTAAAAGCACACTGGCCAGATGGGAACAGGATGGTAAGACCCTTTCCTGCCGTAGGTTTCCGTTATTCTTCCCTTCAATGTGCTTTCTCTCGAAACCAAAAGAGTGGGAAGATATGGTTCAAGAAATCTCAGGGTCCTTTCCGTGACACATAGGCCGAGTTCTCCCCCAGAGGCAGAGGGGGAAACTCAGAGGGAAGAGGCTCATTTTGGGGTAGAGGGGGACCATGTAACCAGGGTTCCAGGGATTCTTTCCCTGGTCAATCCTACCAGTGCTCCTGAAGAGCGGCCCAACTCCTTTCCTCTGGAGGTGGTTGGGGGACGTTTCTCCTTGTACCCTTCTGCCTGGCTAACCATCACCACTGATTCTTGGATACAAAGGATCATATCCAGAGGTTATCATATCCCCTTCGATTTTTGTCCTGTCCCTTCAAGAAATCATCTCGACGATCCACCCAGTCAAAGGGATGAGGCAGCACTAGAGATAGAAAAGCTGCTAAGAAAGAGAGTCATCCAAATAGTCCCTCCAGACCAGATAGGATCCGGATTCTACTCAAGATTATTTTTGGTGCCAAAGAAAACCGGGGACTGGAGACCAATTTTGGATCTCAGTGTATTGAACAAGTTTGTGAGAGTACAAACATTCCAGATGGTCACTATACAGTCTATCCTCCCGCTTTTGGAAAAAGATGATTGGATGTGCTCTATAGATCTTCAAGATGCATACTACCACATAAAGGTGGACAGGCCATCAAGAAGATTCCTGCACTTCTGTGTGGGAGTCAGTCACTACCAGTTCAGAGTACTGCCCTTCGGACTCTCTACCACCCCTGGAATTTTCACAAAGTGCATGGCAGTTGTCACAGCTCACTTGCGACTTCAAGGATTCCAGGTGTTTCCATACCTAGATGACTGGCTCATTTCCGCCCCCACCAGACATCTACTGGAAAAAGCCCTGGCATACTCTCTCCTCACTGCTCAAAGGCTAGGCCTAACCATAAACTGGTAGAAATCCAATCTCACCTCATCTCAGTCGACAGAATTCATAGGGGTTATCTTGGACACAAAAAACTGCAGAGCTGCTATTCCAGGGGACAGAATTCTAAGGATAAAGCAACAACTACTTCTAATCCTTTCAAAGGAAAAATCCATGGTTCACTCAGTTCTACAGCTGTTGGGTTTCATGGCAGCCTCCATCACCATTGTTCCCCTGGCCAGGTTTCACATGAGGCTTCTACAATGGCTACTGCTCACCCAATGGTATCCTTTTCATTATCTTCTTTCAGCCACGATTCGAGTAACCCACAGGTGCAAACAGGATTTAAATTGGTGGATGACACACAATCTCTCACAATGGTCTCGCCCCTTCTCCCCCCAGCAACCCAAGGCCACAGTGACCACGGACACCTCCCTGATGGAGTTGGTGGGGCTATGTCAGGGACAGACAGTCCAAGGCACTTGGTCCCAAATGGAGGCTCATCTGCATATAAATGTTCTAGAGCTGAGGGCGCTGCTTCTGGCGTTGCAAGCATTCCATCCCCTGCTGCCTTCTGGGGCAATTGCAATTCAATCAGACAACATGGCGGTGGTCTGGTACATCAACAAGCAAGGTGGAACCAAATCTTACCCCCTTTGTCGAGAGGCCATGAGGATATGGCAATGGGCGATGGCTACCAACCATTTTCTTCTAGCAACGCACATTCCCGGGAGTTCCAATGTGATAGCAGACAGACTGAGCAGGTGCAATCTTCAACCTCACGAGTGGTTCCTGAATCCCTTGATAGTGGTGGAGATCTTCCACCGCTGGGCTGTCCTTGTTGTGACCTCTTTGCATCCCCATCCAACTACAAATGCAGCAACTACTTCGCCCTGATTCCCCCTCTGGGACAGTCACCCAGGAATGCTCAAGTCTATGATTGGCCTTCAGGTCTTCTCTATGCATTTCCACCCTTTCCTCTCATTCCCCAGTTTCTGAAGGAAGCCCGGCGGTTGAAGAGCAAGGTTATCATCATAGCACCATATTGGCCCCAACAGATTTTGTTCCCATTCCTTTGGCCTCACCTACTAGATCGACCAT
The DNA here is from genome assembly GCF_019279795.1 of Protopterus annectens. Lineage (NCBI taxonomy): Eukaryota > Metazoa > Chordata > Ceratodontiformes > Protopteridae > Protopterus > Protopterus annectens. The sequence goes on along the minus strand of NC_056747.1, from coordinate 428,369,142 downwards.
GGATTCTCCATCCAATCTCGGAGTTGATCTCACACCCACAGAACCTGATTCATCCCAATCTGAACAGCCTGAAGCTAACGGCTTGGCTACTCCAATTCCCTTGATTGCCAGGCAGAATGATCTTTCTTTACCAGTATGTGATATTCTCATTGGTTCTCATAAGGCTTCCACTAGAATTACTTATCTGAGTAAGTGGAAAAGATTTACCTGTTGGCTGAAAGATAAACAAGTAGACCCCTTTTCAGCACCAGTGTCGATAATACTAGACTATCTAGCTGACCTGTTTCAATCAGGTCTATCGGCCTCTACCATTAGAGTTCATTTGGCTGCAATTTCTAATTTTCATGAGGGTGTCCAAGATTCCACTCTTATTTCCCATAAATTGTGCAAGACCTTCATAAAAGGTATGAATCATCCGAAGCCACCTTTTAGAGAACCTATTCAACCATGGGATTTATCATTAGTTCTACAAGCTCTGACAATGGCACCTTTCAAACCAGCCTTTTCTTGTGACCTCAAGTATTTGTCATGGAAAACCTTGTTTTTGGTCGCTGTTACTTCTGCCAGATAGATTTCTGAACTTCAAGCACTATGTATCAGGAGTCCAGACTTGATTTTTCACAGAGATAGAGTGTCTCTGAGAACTAATCTGTCATTTCTGCCTAAAGTGATCTCTGAAATGTCCATTCATCAAGCCATTGAATTGCCACTTTTCTTTCCCAACCATTCAAACAGAGGAGAGTATTGCCTACATACCCTAGATATACACAGGCAAATACATTTTTACTTAAACAGGACTAAACCCTTTCGTAAATCTGACCAGTTATTTTTGGCCTTTTCTGGATCTAGATTAGAATCTGCTGTTGCTAAGGTCACATTAGCTAGATGGTTGAAGGACTGTGTGACCTTTATTTACACACAACGTAATATCCTGTTGCCTACTACCATGAAAGCTCATTCAACAAGGTCGGTGGCAACTTCTGCTGCCTTCCATGCCAGAGCTTCTTTACATGACATCTGTGCAGCTGCAACTTGGGCTACGCCTCATACCTTCATCAATCATTACAAATTGGATTTGGCCTCCAGGGGAAGAGCATCTTTCGGTTCTATGGTGCTCAGGAATGTCCTTCCATGAGAGCCTCCCAGGAATAGAGGTAGCTGGGGACTCTATCCCATGCGTAAGGAATGAACGAGGATTAACAATATCAGCTAAAGAAGTTATGTCTTACCATAACATTCCATCTGCATTGTTGATCCTTGTTCAGTCATTACGACCCTCCCTCCTTCCCCCTCCTGTGGTTTCTAGTGGATCTCACCATCCAGTTCTCTTAGGTTATTTGACCAGAGGTAGCCTCTACCTTCTTTAACTTGCAAACTCAATCTGAGGTAACAGGGAGACGGGGATTGTGGGTAAGAATTTAGCTCGAGAGTTTGAAACTGACGCAAGCTTGGAAAATGGCCAGCTCTGTTCTGAGCTCGGAACTGATACCCATGCGTAATGACTGAACGAGGATCAACAATACCAATGGTATGGTAAGACATAACTTCTTTTTTTGTGCATTTCCAACAAACCCAGAAATACCACATGGAAGGTAAACAAAATATGACAAAAGCAAAATGCAAAGTAGTTAAAATGGACACAAAAAAAATTGATTAAAAAAAAACAAAAGCTGATGTTTATTCAATTTCAAAAATGCATCAGTAGAACAACACGTCATTGTACAACAATGAAAAAATTATTTGTATTATTTTCCTAAACAGCTGCATACCATATAAGCAGATTATTATGACAATGGGTATTGAAATAATTATTTTATACAAACTCTTGACAGGAGATCGCTGTAGATCACAGCTAGCACAAACCAACTAAATAAAATGGGCACTTCTCAGTATCGACAGGGTAGATTGGGAGGAAAAATCCAAATACACTTTCCAGTATGCCAGTCAGTCACCGCTGAATAATCTGAACGCTGTTGCAATGAACTTTCGGCAATTGTAAGCTGCTAACATGATTCTGTCTCAGTGTGACTCGCAATTCAGATCTGATCACCTACAATGTAGCTTCCTTGTTCTACTCCAGCAGTGACAACAGTAAATAACAGAACATTCATTGCTTAATTTACAGTGGGGACCATGTGAATTGGTTTTATTAAATGTAGCCCTTAAAGTGTTAAGCAATGAGACAGTAGTGATTAATGAGGCTTCTCTGGTACTCCTATTTGACACTAAGCTTTTTCCTGTAGTAATGATGGTAATGTCAGATCATCAACAATGTTACAAGTTTGCTGGGATTACAGCTGGGCAGAAAAGTGCTTTATAGTATATAATCTGAGGCAGAGTATCTTTTTGAATAATATTCATCTGTAAAAAGGGAAGTCTAAACACAATTCTAAATGCAGTTTTATTTTGGAGCAAAGCTCCCATGATCCCCCAGTGTGGGGAGGATGATCATTCCTGTACCTCCTTAACTAATCTAATCAACTCTGAGGTCACTGTCTCAGGGCAAAGGGGGATGTAGCGGATTAGCAAGGTGTGCAGTTTTTCACTAAGCAGCTGTTCACAGTCTTAGCGCTTGTAGCCTGTGTATACTGTACTGTAAGTTTAACAATAGATCTGAAACATTAACAAACTGTTGCAATAAGGGAGTAAAAATTGTACTCAGGAGTTTCGCCTGCTACATTGTTGCTCATTGTGTCTGGTAAATCACTGTGTCCTGGGATGATACTTATAATAATTTACTGCTGGCCCAGTAAAGCTAAAGTACACTGGCTGAAATTTAACAATGAAAATGAACGTTTCTGATTGGACTTGGAATGCACTGACCTTTTTAATGCATTCTCTACCCTATTTACTATGTTTTGCAATATTGTGTGAACAGTCAAGTAAAGCTTCATACATGTTGCAGAGTTTTTAAGGTGGCATGTCTCTCAGTCCAGCAAGTTTCACAACCCTTGTCTATTCTGTTTTGCTTTTTCACTCAGGCGTAAATATATTTAATTGTTCATTTGTGCATGGCAGATGGTTTTGTAGTTAGTTAGGGAGAATATTTAAAAACAGACAGCTTCTTTTCACTGCATCTAAAATGAAGGTTGCTTCTGTAGCCTAAGCCTTTGACATGAAGTTTAACTAGTGTATATGATATGTGCAGTGGCAGCAAATGACTTGTGCTACATTTTTGAAAAAAGCAGCACAGTCCTTCAGTGCCTGTACCAAATTTCCATTGTAATCATACCCCAGAGCTCTACGTTGTTTGACCTTGCTTGTGCAACAGCTCTGGAAATGAATCAGCTTGTTTCAGGCATCCTCCATGGTTGAAATGTACAGCTAAAATATTCAATAAACATTTCCATAGGGTGGCCATCTTTCAAGCATCCGAAAAAAGTTTAGTGCCTCCTGGCTGCTGGCATGTGTAACAGCAGCTTTAGTGACAATGTAGGATCAAACGCTGCTGCTACATGTCATTTACTATTGGTTTCAATTATGCTGTTTCATGCAATCTGATAGCTCCTCCTAAGCAATCCTGCAAAAAAAAGGTTATATTTTTGGGATATATCAAGATGACTTTTGTTGCTTCATATCACCAGCACTAATACATAATTCAGTGAAAGCGTTGAAGTTTTCTTTTTTTTTCATTGTTCACAGAGTAAATTGACTGATCTCAGTAGACCATGGAATGTCAGACCCCTAACAAGGAAGGTTAATATTTTTTGTAAACCAGTCTTTTATGAGAGACTTTATACTGCCATATCCACTTACTTAGACCTTCATTGGTATGTGTAAATAGATTCAGTTTAGCATCACATTTTTAATGCTATTCCTACTCTAAATTCTAAGTATAACTGATAAAAAATATCTACTCTGATGTGCTGCCAGTTAAAATATGATTATTCAATAAATCTCATTAGGATATATAAATGTTTGATGACATTTCAAATCTAAGTGATTTAAAATATCTGGTCTGATATGCCTCCAGTTATACTACGATTGCTCATTGAGAATTTTTGCAATGTCTTTCTCACGTGACATAAGAGATAAGATACAACATCGGTGGTATGAAGTATTTTGTTTTAAAGAGTATGCCATATAATGTAAACTGGTCTAGTCATGCATAACAACCGTATATAAAGAGGCAGCAGACTTTTTCCTTTCATCTCTGATGCTGAATTCTACTGAGATTCTTATAGACTGTAATATTTTGTCTTGTTGCACAGTTACTCATGTTTACCTAGGAATTACCATCAAGCTGACCAAAATGACTACAGAAAAAATAATCAAGTACCTAAGAGGTTTGGAGAAATGTAAATAGGAAGGCATTTATGTTCTACTGAGGAATGACATATGACAGAGGAGTTAAGATATGGATACTAACATTGTCAGGTAATGTTTAAAACCATGTTCTTATTTCAAGTAGGCTCCTTGGCACAGATGGATAAAGCCCTGACTAAGACAAAAATGATTTCAGTTTGATTAGTAGTCCAGACCCAGAGAGGCCTAGTGGGGTCAAATTGGAGATAACAGACCATATTGGCTCATCCATCCTAGCTGTGGTGGGGCGACGGGGGCAGCCACCCCAGGCAAGGTGTCAGGACGCATGATTGGCAGGTCTGCTTTTTTTTGTTTTTTAATTTAATACTCCTCATATAAATATGAAGGCAAGGAGCAGACATGGAGGGCTTTAGGACATGACACTCTCAAGTGCTATATCGGAGAACTTGCTGTTTTTTTTCCTCTGTCCTTAAAAGACAAGGAAGGAGTGTCAGCTTTGAGAGCAGTCTTTTTTTAAATGTTTTCCTTCTCATGTAGAGTATGAGAGCATGAGGGCATTAGGAGGCAAGGCATTGAGACCTAGTGTTTCTCCCCACAGGTATTGTTAGAGCAGTGAAGGGGTAAGGCGTTGAGACCTAGTGCTTCTCCCCACAGGTAGTGTTAGAGCAGTGAAGGGCTCTTTTTTTTTTTTTTTTGCTGTCACACAGATCTTAAGGGAGTAGGTCATTAGGACCTGGCACTTTTCTAAGTATCAACCTGGAGAAGTGACTGCTTTTTGTTAGAATTTTTTTTTTTTTTTTTGCTTCTCAACCTAGTGTTGAGGGGTACCAAACCTGGGAGTAACACTGGGCACAAAATGAACATCCTAAGTAGAGGAATGTGATCAGAATGTAATAATGCTAAATTCTACTGTAAACTGTAAAGCCAGAGAACAGAATGGAATTTATGGGCTGGTGGGCTTCCCACTGTATGTTTGAGGAACATACATCTGATCCTGAAAACAGTGGGAATTAATATATGATTACAAGAAAATATATGCTGTCAGGGTATTCTGTCTTCTCCAAGGAATAACAATGTCATAGTTAGCATATATAAGTAATGGGGTGTGGTGGGGCAGACCCATCCCATATAGGGGGATACTGGGAGGTTTGCCCTGCAAAAAAAAAAAATCACCTTTTAGATGTAACAGCAAGTTTCACAATTTGCTATTACGTTCCAAGGATTGATTTTTTTTTTCTTGAGTTCCAGGACTGGTATTGAAGCGACTAACTCAATAGGGCACTGAACTGGAAATGTGCTTGGCTTTTAAAATAGTCAGCTATGAAGCTAATTGCCTTGATCAGGGCTTCCAAAACATTCAAAGCATATGTGGCATGTATAGTCAAACCTGTCTTGCCAGAAGTAGCCTTAAGAGTATCCTATATCTTTGAATGGCACCAATTAGAAAATCTTTTCCACTTAAACATATATGATTTCCTAGTAACATTTTTTTGCATCTTTAAACACTTTCTGTACTTCTTCAGAAAAATAGTCCTTTTCAAGACTCTATCATCCAGGCAGTCTATTGAAATGTTTTCAGGTTGGAGTTTATCAAACAGCCTCTATCTTGTGTGAGTAAATTCAGTCTGTGGGGAAGCCTGTGGTAAATGCCCTTGGCCAGTTTTAGAAGAAGGAAAAAATTACAGATATGTAAGCATGGCTTATATCATGGGCGGGATATACCAGCCGGCCAGATCCCAAAGCTTCTGGGCACTATCCATGCTCCAAAACCATTACTTATCTCAAGCTAAGATGACTAAAAAGAGGTTTGGGTGCCAAGCCCTACTGAGTTGTCATGTCTACTGAGAAAGGAAGGCTAAGCCCTGAGAAAACATTGCTAGGAAAAGAAAAAAATACATGTCTAAACCTTGGCACAAAAACACAAAAAAACAAGGGGGTGGAAGTAGGGAGTGGCTACTGCAGCAATGGTCATTTGAACATCAACTGTTATGGTAAGTTTACAAACAACTGTATTATGTTCTTGATATTGATCTTTGCTGTAATAGCCTAAGCTATATGGGTACATTAACATAATTTAGAATACCTAGGAGGTGGATGGGAAAGGGTCCAGGAGCCCCTGGAGAATGATCGTAGCAAAGCCTGTCCAAGACCTAGAAGATTATTCTAGCTTGTAATGCTTTGCAAAAGTATGCACAGTGGACAAAGTTACTGACTCTAGAATAATTCCAGACTCCATCTCTTTCAAAAAAGCCATAGATGAAGCCAAGGCCATGGTAGTTTGAGTCATGACCTTGCCTGGAACAGTATTGTCGCAGTGGGAATAACAAAAGGTAATAGCCTCAGATAACCATTTGGAAAGAGTCAACTTTGACAGAGGTCATCCCTTCTTCTTACCTTCACAAGAAGTGACCTTATCAGAAGTTATGAAAGATTATGTTCTGTCAAAATTGCTCCCAAATTATCTGTAGACATCCAAGGTATGAAGTATCCTTTTTCTTTCATTTTTGGGTTCAGGAAAGAAGAGATGGATAGATTAGCTTAAAGTAAACTCTGATATTGTGTTAGACATAAAAGAAGCATTAGTTATTAAAGAAACTCTGTCTCTGTGGAAGATAAATATGACCCATAAGAAGAACTTGCAATTCAGATACTCTTCATGTAGAGGTCAGAGTAATCACTAAAACTTTTTTTATGTTAAGAACCTCAAGTCAGCGAGATGAGCTGGTTCAAATGGAACAATTGTTAGCTTCTCCAACAGAAAAAGATCCGAAGGAGGAGCCAGCACTTTTCTGGGAGGGTTCTTATGTAGCACCCCTTTCAAAAACATTTTCACACATGATAACATTGAAAGTGGTGATGCACAGACAGACATGTTGAAATGACTGAGAAATTAACCCTGACAGAGAATTAAGGCAGGTAATAGGATATGGCCTCACAGAAATAGTGAAAAAAAATAGACAAATACTATCCCAGAATGGGGTTAGTTGTTTTGTTGCCATTGACTAGAAAACCTTTTCCCTTTGCTAATATATGATTTTTAGCAGCAGGCTTTCTTGCCTCCATTCCTACCTGCTGCAAGTCCAGAGAAAACAATTGCCTATTATCCAGGAAGTCAGGTGTAGTTGTTTGGGGTAGGGATGTATCAAGCACCCCTTTTCTTAGTGAATAAATGCAGTCTGTGAGGAAGCTTGTGGTAAATGTTCCTGGAGAATTCCAAAAGGAAGGGAGAACCACTGTTGTCTGGGTCAGAAGGAAGTCACCACAATAATCTTTGAGGAGTCCTTCTGAATCTTCAGAAGTACTCTGGATATTAATGGAAAGGGTGGAAAAGCATAAAAGGCATTCCTGTTCAAGGAAAAGAAAAGATGTCTGTCCTCCAGGCCTTCATGCATGGAGTCCTGAAGCAGAATTTTCCCAGCTGATTGTTTGGAAAAGTGGCATAAAGGTCTACTGGAGGAATCCCCTACAGATGAATAAAATCTGTAAGACACTATGATTCACTCTCCATTCATGAGAGTCTGCCATGGTCCTGCTCAGCTAGTCTGCCACACAGTTTTGTTCTGAATGACTGTATGATGCCTGCAGAGTGAGATAGTGGTGCAAAGATATACCCTGTGCTATCATGGATAGTCTATATCGGGGTAATATCTTGTTCCCCATGCTTATGTGCCACATCACTTTGGTATTGTCTGTAACTACTTAAATAGTTCCTGAAAAGCACAGATAATGTGAATATCTGACAGCCTTTATATGAGTAACATCTCCTTTATGATTGTGTACTTTTGTCTGACACTACACTTTTATTCCCCTTGACACCACTCCCCAAGCAAAGTCCAAGGTGTCTGCAGTGACTGACTGCTTCGGAGGAAGAGGGGAGAAAGGGAGACCTGGATTCAGGGATATCTGATACCTCCACCGTGAAATTTTCCTTTTCACAAACCCCAGAACTGAAATTTGAAAACACAATGAGTGTTAATGCTGGGACTAATGAGACTTCAGTTACCATTGTATCTTTCTCATGAGGAGTCTTGCAAGAGGTACCTTGAGAATCCTGGATGCCATGAGACCTAGTATCATGGGGTATTCCCTCACTGAGATAGGAGTTTGAGTGGAAGTCCACTGGACTAGATCTAAATATACATCTGTTTTTTTCCTGTGGAAGAAAAGCTCTTTGCACTGAGATATCTAGCAGGCACCCCAGATACACAATCATGTGAGATGGAGTCAAAAAAAGACTTTTGAATGTACTCTTAAAATCCTAGCCTGTGTAGATGTCTTACCCAGGACAGACATTCCTGATACTTTGAAAACTACTTTGCAGAGATAAGTACATCATCTAAATATGGAAAAACGCGGATACAATGTAGCCTGCAATGACCTATGACAGCAGCTAGACACTTTGTAAACACTCCTGGAGCAATGGATAGCCCAAAGGTTTAGGCAGGGAACTAATATTGTGATTTGTACATACAATACCTTAAGAAACACCTGAAATGTGAATGAATAGGAATGTGATGATTTGCTTTTTTTTTAATTTTAAGGTTAATAAAAAACTCAAATGAGGAAAAAGAGGAAACAAGTTCTGAAGTAAAGGCAGTTTGAACTTAGGCAATATCACAAGCTGATCAAAGAAAGATTGATCCAGACGTCTCCAGAAATCCTTTCTTTAGTACTAAAATCATTCTTTATTAACATCTTTTCAATAAGTGGGAAGGAGAAACACCCTCTATTACCCCTTGAATTAACATATGATGAAGGACAGGAGGGAGGGGAAGGGTTTGGTCTGATGGATGAGGGAGAATCCCCTGAAAGATGAATTTCCTCCTACTGCTGTTTGTATCATAAATTAATCATATTCTAGACATATTTGACAAATCTATTGCCAAGGGAATAAATGGAGACTAAGACTTTCTGGGAAGTATAAGGGACTGCTACAGTGGAAGGAGGGTAGAAGGTCACTTACATAGGCATTCTGTCTTGTTTGCCTGTCCTTTTTTGGGAGGTGTCCTGCTTTTTTTTCATCCTCCCTGTCATTGCTTTTTAAATGTCTGCTTCCATCATACTACTGAGATTGTTTATTTTGTTTCTTGCCAAAACTGGATGAGGGAGCAAAAAAAGTCCCTTGTTGAATTTTGAGATGGAGGGCCGAAAAATAGGAGAGTGTCCCTGAACTACCTTGCCTCTCTCGTTAAACTTTTTGCTAACCTCTACAGCAGAGGGACCAAAAACTAAATCTCTATCCAAAATGGAATTCAAAATCTCATTTTAACCTCTTCCAAGAGGTTATGAAAGAAAGCAACCAGGCAAACCTTCTCAAACAGTAAAATTGGTGATAATCCCTGGAAGCTGTATCTGTAGAATCAAACACACTTCAAACAATGTCCAATGACCCAAGAAACAGAAGAACCTAAACAACAAAAAGCAGATTTTTCCTAACAAGAGGAGACTGTAACTAAAACATTCCTCATACTTTCACAATTTGTCAAGATTAACTTCAGAATGCAAACCTGAAAATGTAAAATTCTAAGACTCAAAGTTTTTCTCCAAACGTATTCATAGTTTTACTATCCTTATTAGGAGGAGAAGGATTAGAAATAGCAAAAATGCTTGGCAGCATCTGGATTAACTAAAGCTATAGCTGCTGGATCAGTTCTGGGATTAGTGTAAAAATGTTTAAAGACTGAGGAACTTATGCATTCTGTCTGCTTTCTTAAGAGCAGCAGATTGGCTGTCAGGGAAACCACAGGCTGTAACAAACATGTCCTCCAGTGAAACACTGGTTCATCCAAGATATACTTTCAGAAAAAGAGAATCACTCACAGGAATATTCAGAAGCCAAACTCTACTCAGTCTGAATCAAAAACCTGAAGAAAAACAGCATCTGTTCCTTCACATTCTCTTACTGATTCTTCACATTCTCTTACTGATTCTAAATCATAAACCTCTTAATGGAAAGAGGAATCTCTTACTTTTACTAGAAACTACCTTACAAGAAAGATCAATAGTCTCTGCAATACCCTGATCCAAGTCCAATAAATAATTCCTGTCCAAAGAAACTGATGCAGGAGAAGCTAAGTGTTTAATATTCTGTCTTGTTAGGGCAAGCAGACCTAGTATTGCCAGCAATAGCTTCCTCGAGGATGGGCATTACATTCTGGCTAAGCAGGGGCACATTACTTGCCCTTCTTCCATGACCAACAAGAGTGGTTCTCCCCTATCAAGTGAGGGACCCAAACAGCCACAGAGGATGTGGCTAACCCCCAGTCCATGGTGGCTGCATGGACAACGACAGAGGGATCCAAGCAAAAAGAGTGGTTCAAGGAACTAGCACTGGTCACAGTGGAATTACCCACTGGTGGCTTTGGCAAATCAACAGCTTGCTGTGATTAACTTTTTCTTTCTCTTTTTTGTGGCTGAAAGAAGATCGGACAGAGGGACCAGTAAATAGTTCCAAGGTCAGTCCAAAAAACATGGTTGTTTCCTTGGGAAGCTTAGCAGCAGTAGTTGGTAAAGCATGAAAGTAGCATAAAAGTAAAATGTTTCCAGAAAAATAAAACAAAGTAAAAATCACTTCAAACACTTCCCCAGACACAAAAAGTAAAATAACACAATTTTTCCACAGAAATATTAGTTTTTCAACAACTTAACACAAAAGTAAACAAGTGTACTCCCATTTAAATGTACATAAAAGGCAGGAGACGGTCAAGGAAAATATTTTGTTTTCCTAGCTTAAAATGAGTTGTTTTTCAAAGACTCTTAATTAAAATAACTTTAAAAGTAATGTGGAACGCTTTCTCCAAAGGAAACTTATCTGCCCAGTAATGGAACAGTGTTAGCTGATGGCCTATCCTAGAGACCTAGAGACCCAGCACAGAAGCACTCTTCTTGGTGACAGGAAAGCTCTGAATGACTTGGCACCCAAACACACCTCTTAACTTTCCAGATATTTGCAAAATGTCCAGATTTGTGCCTCACATTTTTGGCCTGTTCCTTATAAAAATGTGTGTTTTTTTTGCAAATCATCGAGGATTGAAGTAACTAAATAATACTAAATAATGACATACATTTGAATTTCTGACTTCATTTCCTTCAGAAAATACATAATAATGCAATATCTGTTATTCTAGCAACTTTCTAAGTTTATAGGAGCAATATTTAAAATCTGTCCATATTTTTGGGCCTTTGTCTTCCCATTACTTCTGTCTTTGTCCAGATTTCTTGTGCTTAGCGGTTGAGTGGTATGAACCCAATCCTGCCTTTTTAGTCAGTTCAGGTAAATGGTTTTGGCATGTGGAAGGTACCCTGAAGCTTTGAAAGCTGGCAAGTTGTTGTATCCTATGGAAGATATAACCCATATCACTTAGGGTACTGCAGCAGTGATCAATATGAAGCACATCCACTGTTACCTGGGCCAAAAGGGGTTTACCACCACAATCTTTAAGTAGTCCTTTTTGGTCACTAGAAGAACCCTGGATATTAGTGGAAAGGGTGGAAAAGCATATAGGTACATTCCTGTCCATGGGAATAAGAAAGCATCTGAATTCCAGGTGTGTTTGCCAGGAATCCAGGATCAGAAGTTTTGTAGTCTGTTTTGAGAGGGGACAAAAAGATCTAGTTGAGATGATCCCCACAGTTAGATCACTTTTTGGTAGACTGTAGGTTGATGTGTCCTTTTGTAAGGTCTGGCCTGTTTTTTCTTAGCTTGTCTGTAGCAATGATATTTCTCTGATGAGATGGATGTAAGTCTGAAGAGTCAAACTGAGCTAAGACTCCTAGGGTATCAGAGCAAGTCTGCAAAGGGAGTAAAATCTCGGGCCCCATGTTGGTTTACGTATCACATCACTATAATTTTGTGCATGAAAAGAGACCAGAATTGATTTAGGGCTTTCAAAACATTTATTACAGCCAACATCTTTTGACCTTTATGTGCTTTTGCATGTCTTGTTTGTTCCACATACCTTACACTTTTACTTCTTTTGAAACAGCTCCCCAAGCCATGCCTGATCCATCTGTTTTGACAGACTGTAGTGGGGTAGAAGGGAGAATGGGAGACCTGTAGTCTGACAGAAATGGTCTACCCACCAGAGAACATCCCTTCCTAAAGATCTCAAAATATGGATATGAAAAGATAAAGGGTGAAGGTGATGAGTGCTGACTGACTGACCTGAGGTACCACTGATTTGTTTCTCATTTGAGTCTGGCTATGGGAATCACAATAATCATGAAAGCCAAGTATCCAGGTATCCAGAGAAATTCCCTGGCAGATGAAACTTGGCAAGAGCTTTCAGAACATTTCTACTTTGTCTGCAGGAAGTATAGCTCTTCCTAGGACAGACTCTAAAAAGACAATCCAGGAAAACAATTCTGTAAGACACATTGAGAGAAGATTTCTGCAAAATCATTTGAAAACCTCCAGACTGAGTAGAAGATTCTGAACTCTTCCTTAGGATGCTTAACAACTGGAAAAGTGTCTAAAAAAATAAGGCAATTGTCAAATAAGGAAAAATGGGAATGCCTTGGAATCTGCATTACGCAGTTACTGGAGCCAGATACTTTGGAAATAAATTTGGAGCTATAGATAGTCCAATGGGACGCCTCATAGCAAGAGGTTCTCCGGTTCGATCTTTGGCTGGGGTGCCTTCTGTGTTGAGTCTGCATGGCCTCCCTGTGGTCACATGAATTTCCTCTGGGTGCTCTGGTTTCCTCCCACATCCCAAAGACATGCTGTAGGTGGATTGGACACTCTAAATGGGCCCTGGGTGTGCGTGTCTGTGTTCCTTCTGTGGAAGGTTGGGCGCCGGGCTGGCAACTCAACACTATAAAACTCCACTGGCAATCATGAGTGGACAGGTGATCTGCTTTGATGACCCCTAACTGGGAAAAGCCGAAAGAAGAGGATAGTCCAATGGGAAAGACAGAGAACTGATAATGTTAGCCCAATACAGAGAATCTTTTAGAAAAAAAAAACACCTGGTGTACTCATCAGTGGGAATGTTGTGGTAAGCATATTTTAAATCTACCTTTACCATGAAAGTTAGTAAGGCAACCAGAGATAGCAGAGACTAAAGCGACACCATTTTGAACAGATTATTTATGAAGATATTAAAGATAGGGGACCTAGAATGGTTCTTTGAGGAACAGATCTGTTAATGGGTAAGGTGAAATGGAACCCTGCCATTTTACTGAATGCTGCCTGTTAAACAGATAGGTGGGTTCATAGGTAGCTACTAGGCTTGCATTTTAGGAAGCCATTGAAGAGAAGAGCCTAGCCCACATTTCCAGTTGCCCCAAAGCATTGTCTGATTAAGTGACTTGCTCAAGGACAAGGTATAAATATGAGGTAAAATCAGAGATGTTCTATAAAACTGGAGACAGATATGAGCCGGCCACTCTAAATCACTTAAAAATAGCAAAACAGATTTTACATCAAAGCATATTTTGTGAACCAAAATAACTGTGAAACTCAGATGACTGACATTGACTGATTGTAATCCTGAGTAATTTATCAAATAAAAAAGGTTACTGAATGTCTGAAAGTCAGTGTGGAAGATTAATGCTCTTGCTTCCTGTACCCAAGGTACAAGGTTAGATTCAGTGCGACTCTGAGCAAGTCACTTAACTAGACAGTGTCACCTAGATGTGGTTTGCATGCGTGCACACACACATGTACACACACACACACACACACACACACACACACACACACACACACACACTTCTACAAAAGAGTTGGTTGGCTCACTGGTCCCCTAATACTGAAAAAAGAAATGCATCCATCCCTACATACTTCCACTCCTTTTCCCCTTAATGCTGCAGCAAAAAAGGTTCACATGCCTAATACCTATTCAGCTTGTCTTTCTCCTTTCTCCTAATGCTGCAACAATGATTGGTTTGTACTCATAATGCTGGGGAAAAATATTCAACCTCCATCTCTGCAAAAAAAAAAAAAAAAAAAGAAGAAATTCCATATCCCATTCTATTCGATACTCAGTTGCACACTCTGTGCAAGAGTTTGAATCACACACCAATTCCTAGAAGTCTCTCGTTTGCATTGTGTGCCAGCTCTCATTTCATTGTCTCAAAGCATCTGCAATTGAAAGAGACTGGTGCTGGCACAAAGAACAGGAAATAATCTTTCTAAGAGCAATATTGGGCGTGGGAAATTTTTTAAATTAATGTCAGAAAATTTGATTTTCTTTAAATTAAAGTTGAATGGCCAGGCCCCCAGTCAGCACCAGGTTCTAGCTGGCTGCCTAGGCTACCATGAGCTGAATTCAGTCCTGCATGTAAGTGTTCTATCCATCTCCTTTCAAATTTTTATTTAAACTAGCACAAAATATGGTATAACATTTTTAAACATTTTATATATATATATATATATATATATATATATATATATATATATATATATATATATATATCTACACACACACACACACACACACACATAACTACCATATCAGCACTGCAGCTATTAGATTCTGTACTACACTATCCTCATGCCGGTAAAGGGAGAGATTTGATGTTTAGCCCTAAATCCACCTCTTGGAAGTGGATATAACACTTGTATCAGCACAATGTCTCAAATCCTTATCGCTGGTGCATGTGCTCCCACTTATGGACCCCAAGAAGGTCGCCATATATTGCTGGGTAATACCAAGCTCACATTTCCAATCTTGCTACTTTTTTATGCACCTCAGGCAGTTAAAGGAACACAGAGAGTGAAAGACAGTGAGGAAATATTCTGTGCTTAGGTAATGTGGCTATGGGGAAGTGTAACTAATCCAAATTCAATAACTGAGTAGAGCATGTCAGGTTAGTCTGTTTACTCCAGAAATTCTACTTTTTGACAGATTATAACGTTCTCTTGTATACCTAGTAATCCCAGCTCCCCAAACATGCAAGTTCAGAATGGGTTTGCATTATTTAATGGTACCTGTGACATCACAGCTGAGTAAGCAATTGTTTCTCTTTTGGAAAGAGGGGACTGATTTTTATATGTTCGCCAGTTGCGTGACCATGGTGTTAGTAGATATAAATAAGGGGATATTGAGGTGAACCTCCCATATGTGGGTACAGGTGGAGTTATCTGTGAAAAAAATGCCTTTATCCTTTTATGCTATGTTTTTATTTTATTTTATTTATGGATGGTTCAATGAATTTTCTTTATCTGTTTTCTGTTGGCTGCTCATGGGTAGATGCTTTAAACAGGATCCATTTGGCTACACTCTTTTATGTTAATAATATTCTGAAGAATTTAAACTATGGGTTAGTGGAGTCACACAGAGTATAAAGTAAAACTGGTAGTTAATATGTTGCTGAGATTGTACTTCTGCTTTTAATTCCAAGACACCTAGGAAAAATAAAGTTGTAAATAAGTGTTACAGTTATTACGCTTGAGAGGTAAGTGTCTTAAAGACAAAATGTCTGTTAGATGGAAAACAAGGCAAAGATTTGAAATATAGCTGAAATTGAGACACAGGGATTTTATTTGTTGATGACTACTCCAATTTACATATTAAAATGATTAGTAAACTGCTAAAGGAATACATTGGAATTCAATGTTCACCCCCAAATTTATTTCACAGATGTTATGAGGGATTATCTCCTAGGCCATTTAGTTGCTTTGTTAGATCACAATTGCTGTAGTACATAAAAGTGTATGGAGAACATCACATTTAAAACACATGCATCTACTACATACATGTATAAAAGGATGCTTTACTGTCCACACTCACTCTGAATGTTTTTATTAAAATATTATATGAAAACATTAACTATAATGCTGCAGAAGATGTCAGAGTTTTGAATTTCTAGTTAAGATCTTCACGTTTGAAATGCTGATAACTAGAGATGTTGTTTAAAAGACAAAGCAGAATCAGCATAGGCAGAACATTTGCTATAGCCATTGCTTAAATGTAGCTGCTGAGGAGGTGCAATAATGCCAGATTATTTTAAGTGATTTAGAAGAATGGATATACTTGTTTCTGCTCTGTATAGCAGACTGACGAATGGAAAATGTATCAGTATTGATATGAATCCCATACATCTGCTGTAGAACAGAACAGATATTCTCATATAAATATATATATATATATACATATATATATATATATATATATATATATATATAGTGAATAACATATTAAATTCAGTTAAATGCACTGAGGTTGTGTAAAATGTGAAGGTGAGAGAAGTTTGTATGTAATACTCATAAGAAGTACCCAAGAGAATATGTTAAAGAATCACCAAAGATGACAAGATGTCATAACTACATAAGGTTTGTTTATGAGAAGTGGCTCATTATGAAGTAGGATTTATTTGTGTTATTTAAAATATAATTTTAATGACTTGGAAGGAAGAGTTTTGTTTGGCAAACTGTAGAAATATTAAGAAATGATATTTATACTATTTCAAGGGAAGAAATTAGTTGAGCTGTCATGTCCTTCACTTTCTGTTTTGTTGCAATTAATATGAAAAAATATTTTAAACATCAATATAGTATACAATACTGTTTATTAATATATTTATTTATTCTGTGTAATTATTTGGTATTTATGAACATGTTTGGTATATCTCAAACTACATAAATGAGGTATCTGGTGCCACTTGTTTTATGTAGTTAGAATGCGGGGGAGGCTTAAGGAATGATTTTGCTGTAATTTATAGTACTTTAAAGGTATAATGTTAATTACCAAAAAGGATTATACTTTTTGTGAGCATCATAGCTGCCATTATATTATATATTCATGTTCTATATCTTAAGAGTATATTTGAATTTTAAGCCATTCTCAGATTGACGAGGAACATTCCACAGAAGCTGAAATTAAAACAAAAATTAGATAACATAGGAACAGCAACATTGAGTCTATTATAACTCATTTAATGCTTGAAAACAAGAGGGCATGATTTGAAGATACAAGTAAGGAGACTTAGAGAAGGTACTGTGAGACATTATTTTCATAAAAAAAGGATTGCAGATGACTAGGTCAGTCTTTAGTAAGAAATTATTGCATTTAAAATAACATCAATATTTAAGAATGTTCTTGGTTAAAATAATCTGTACTTACCCAAAAGGCATGGAAATTGGTTGATGGGCAGATTACGTGGAACAAAAATTCTGTACCTGTTGACAATTCCATGTTTCTGTGCTATATAGTTATTTTTAACTATATCCTACAGTCATATAAGAATTAGCTGTGCCACTGTAATAGCATCTTAATTTTCAAGAAAGTCACTGAAAATAAAGTAGAGTTCTGTAAAATCTTACCATAACAGTAGATGTCCTTCTCTTCACTGTTGCAGTATTTCTCACAGTAGAGACCTCCTGCCAAAGATAGCCCAACATCCGTCCAGTATACCAGAGCCTTTAGATCATGCATGCATTGTACATCACACATATGCTTCCTGTGCAGGGCGTAGGGCATAAAGGTGACATACAGGTGCAGTTACCCAAAAATGAACTGCCCTAGAAGGGAGTAATCTCCATGGTACAAAAAAGGCCATGTACATCCAGAAGGAGAAAATGCAGATGGAAAAGGGAGACCCTTGGCCAAGAAGGGAAACAAAATCCAAAAGAAAGAGGCAGGGAGTGAATATCACAACAGTGAAGAGAAGGACATCTACTGTTATGGTATGATTTTACACAACAGTACTATGTCCTTCTGTATCACTGTTGCAGTATTCTTTACCACAGAGAAACTACAAAAACTCAAGAAAAGGTTTGGGAGGTGGAAGGCCGGGAAGAGCCCTCAATAAACCCAAGAAGAATGGCTCAAGCAAAACCTTCTCTGGAAATAGAAACCATATTCAGTTTATAATGCTTAGTAAAGAAATGCACTGAAGACCAAATAACAGCTTCAAGGATAGAACTAGTGTCCAACCCCTTGAAGAAAGGATCAGAAGAGGCAACAGCCCTAGTAGAGTGAGCTATAATAGAAGCAAACAGACATTTGTCTTAGATACCCAGGAAGAAATGGTTTGCTTAGAAACAGCCAAACCCACTGCCCTGGGATGAAAAGAAATAAAAAGCTGGTAAGATTTACAGATGGCCTTAGTTTTATCCAAATGATAATTGAGCTGTCTGTGCAAATCCAAGGTATGTAGGACCCTCTCACTAGCAGACTGAGGAAAAGTGAAAAATGAAGGGAGCTGAACTGTCTGATTCAAAGACAACTCATTAACAACCTTGAGCATAAAAGGAGGATTAGTATGAAGGGACACTGTCCCTGTGGGAAAAAAAGGAGGGATTGCCATAATGCCCTGAATTTCAGAAAGCCTCCAAGCAGAACTAAGAGCAAGTAATAAAACAGTCTTCCAGGTGCAATGTTACAGAGAAGCTGAACCTGCAGGCTGGAAAGAAGCCTGAGTCAATTTTTCTAAATCAAAATTAATGTCCCAAAGAAAAAGAATAGGCTTCCTTGGAGACCTAAGAAGCAGGAGGCCTTTAAGAAACTTAAGAGAAGCCAAATGAGGATTCAAGGCAAACAGGTAGAAATAACTAACAAATGGGCCTTCACAGAAAACATGTCAAGACAGACTGGAGTAACCCACACAAATAGGAAAGAAACAGAGGAACCCCCACAAAACAAGGATCTTGGTTACAAGCATGGCAACAGACAGAAAATCACTTCCATTTGGACATGTAAGACTTTTTGGATGCAGGTTTTCCTGCCTCCTGTAAAAACCTGAGCACATCCTCAAAAAACAGGTGCCTAAAAGGGATCAAAACCCTGACACACACAGTGTCAGTTGAAGAGTTAGCGAACCCTTGTCTTGTGTGAGGAGGTCCAACTGGTGAGGTAACTTGTGATGATTGCCCCTAGTCAGGTAGATTAAGAGGAGGAATAAGTGCTGCCTTGGTGAAAGGGTAGTCATTAACAGGATTTTTGAGGAGTCCAGCTGAATCTTCAGCAGGACTGTTGGAAGTAGAGAAATGGGAGGGAAGGCATAGAGAAACATCCCATTCCAAGGGAAAGAAAGGGTGTCTATTTTCCACACCAGATGGCAAAGCACTCTGGAACAGAAAAGAAGGAGCTGCCTTTTCAGAGGGGTGGCACAAAGATCTACCTTAGGAATACCCCACTGATAGACTATGTCCAGAAACTTGTCTCTGAAGCATCCATTCGTGAGCCTGTGTTTTGGACCAGCTCAAGGTGAATGCCACTAGATTGTGCTCTGAGGGAATATACACTGCCTGAAGAGTTAACTGATAACTGAGAGCCAGATCCCTACAGAGAAAATAAGACTTTGTGCCCTCCTGTTTGTTGACATACCACATCTCTGTAATTTTGTCAGTGTAAACCTTCAGAGTGCCTGCAGATAGCATAGGGTCAAAAACTTGAAGGTCCAGAATCAGACCTCTCATATCTTTGCTGCTGATATAGTCTGACCACTGATGTGGGGCAAAGACCTTGAACTTTAAGATGACCACAGGAAGCCCCCCACCCCATGTCTGAAGCATCGGTGAAATGTTCTTGAGAAAAAAAAGAAGCTGAAAAAGTAGACACTGGTTGAGGGAAACTTGCTGAATCTGCCATTCAAATTCCTGTTTTGGACAAGGAAGGACAGGCACACTGAAATCCAGAGGGTGGCAATACTGAAGCCAAACTGACTTGAGGTACCCTTGAAAGTTCCGCATGTGCAGTCTGGCAAGAGGGAGCATTGGAATAGAAGAGGCCATGAATACCAAGGCTTGAAGAAACTCTCTGGCTGGAATAGCAGGCAGAGGAAGAAGAGAGTGAAAGAAAGGTGTCAAAGATAGAACTTGTGGAGGTAGAAGAGAAGCCATCACTGGCACTGTCTGAATCCTGCAACCTAGATTCACGTGATTATGACAGAGATTCAGGACAGACTTTTGAAAGTTGATAATGAACCCCATACTTTGGAGGAGAAATATGGTGACTTCTAGATCTTGTAACAGGTGACTGGGAGAAGATGCCTGAAGCAACAGGTCATCTAGATAAGGAAAAATCTGAATGTCTTGGAGCTGCAAAAGGCAATCACGGGAGATAGGCACTTTATGAATACCCTTGGGGCAGTAGATAGGCCAAATGGCAAAGTAGAGAACTGAAAATGAGAAGAAGAAACAGAGAAACATAAAAACTTCCTGAAAAAGGATGAATAGGAATAAGAAGGTAAGCATCCTTCAAATCCAAGGACACCAGAAAAGCCTAGGGTAGAAAAAGAGGGATTGAAAAATAAGCATCTGAAAAGAAGGAACATTTAGAAAGATGTTGAACAAGGACATAGCCAGAAGAGGTCTCCAAGTGCCCTCTTTTCAAGAGGCCACGAACATCCTGGAGTAAAATCTCTTTTCTGTTTGTAAAGGAGGGACAGGTTGAATAGTTATCTGGTCCAACAAGAACCCAAGGGCCTCTGAGAAATGAGAAAGTTGTTGCAAAAGAGGTTGGGGAATCCCTGAAAAAGAAGGCAGAGCCTTCCACACCATGAAGTAACCCTGGCAGTTGACAGATAAACCCCCAAAATCTGAGGTGTTGATTTGTCTGTTTGGAAAACAGAGGGAAAGCCTGGCTGAGGGATGGGGGGGGGCAAGAGATTGAAAACTTGACAAGACAGAGCAATCAAGGCCAGAGTACATCTGGTCATGTGGGCCTTATAAGTGATGGCCCTACAGGCCAATGTAAAGGCAGTATAAACCTTCTTACAAATTCTCTTCATTGCCCTACTATCCTTATCCGAATGCAAAAGTTTGGAAGAGGGCAAAAGTTTAAAAGACTTGTCAGAAGAGACTGACACCACAGCAGGGTCACCAGAGGGACATTTAAATAATTGACAATCCTCAGGAACCTTATAGAATTTGTCAGGTTTCTTTTGAGCAGGAGGCTGAGAATCACGACACTTAAAAGTAGCTATAATAGTGTCTAAAGAGAACAAATAAACTCATGTGGCCACCACAGGAGCTGAAGTATATAGCATACCGAAGGTAAAAACAAAGAAATAAAGTAAAGGTAAAAACTTTCACGGTAACCAAACCCCAAACCACTTCTTCAGACCTTACAAAAGTGGAGAGACTCTACACATTTAAATCCACAGCAGCCTATCACAAGTGTCTGAAAATAAAATGTCACAGACAGATATATACAATTAGCAATCGGAACATACACTGTTTAAAAGCATAAAACATAAAAATTCAGGTAAAACTGAGTATAGCTACAAAACATTTACACTATCACAGAAAAAATATAAAACGTGGTAAAATCATCTCGGCACACAGTAGATGTAAAGCAATAAATATCTTATTCCACACATTATATATGTACTTATATATGTATTTCACCCATTTCTAGAGAGATCGGATGTGTGGTGTGGGCTGGACGGCCAAAGAATCCAGCTTTCTTCTTGCTTAACAGAACTTCAGGGTTAAAAGATTCCACTACACTACCTTGGGTTAACAGTTCAAGCCTCTGGTTCTCAAGATATATAGCTAGGGAAGACAAATGAATTCTAAGAGTCTTAGGTACAAATGCTTTGAAAATACTACAAGACGTATGGTCATGGGAAGCACTCCGACAAACAAAGACACTGTTCGTGATGATCTTTATGGTGAATCTATCGCTCACATGGACATTTTCCCTTCTTGAATGATATAAACTCTTGCTAACAAAAAAAGAAAAAGACCAAAGAAAAACACAAAAAAGACCCCATCGAGGTACTTATCTGATGGCTAGGTATTCAGTACAGCAAAAACGCTTTCAGAACAAAGAGCAGTGATGGTCTTTGGACTGATGGTAACGTTCTGGGTAACTGCATCTGCATGTCACTATTATGCCCTATGTCCTGTTCAGGGAGCATAAGTGTGACATACCACACATGCAAGATCTAAAGGCTTTGATATACTCTCCGAATGTTGGGCTATGCTTGGCTGAAGAGCCCTACTGTGAAGAATACTGCAACAGTAATATAGAAAGACATTATCTTAATTTTTAAGCAAGTTATGTAATAGATTGAAAGTAATACATGCTACAGCATAAATGGTACATTTCAGCACTTCTCAGTAAAAGTGTTTTAGCTGTTATTAGAATGTGCACATCTCCTTTGCCAGTCTAGTACTGTGTTTTATAACACTGTAATATGTATTAGAAATATGTAGCAACAAAGTGTTTAGAATTGTATGTGTTACACCACAGTAATAATAATGCTTCACTGAAAGCAGTGTGTGTGTTTGTTAAACTCACCTTTTTCAAGTCAGCAGAATAATAAAGAAAGTATGTACAAACTTAAAATTTTCTAACCTGTGTTTTCATTAGTGGTGCAACACTTCAGCTGACAACTTTCAAAATGAGTTGCACTATATGTGCATTTGCAAATCTCTAGAATATATCTAAGCTGTTCTGTTGTATCTCTGCCTAATTAACGGTCTCTCTACAGGTTTTCTGTTAATCATCATAAAACATTATCACTTTCTTATTTCATTCATTTCTTTCCATTTTTTACATGGAACATGAAAAATTTTGATCATTAAAATGTTTATCATGGAATACTTTACATAAACAAAAGCAGCAAATGTCCTTATAAGAGCCTGTGACTTGATTAATATAATTGAAAAGCAGGAGATCTTTCCCTAATGAGAAAGAAAATATGTAAGGATGATTTCCATTGCCAGAAAAGAAACAACTGTAATCAGATTTATGGACACTAATTATTCCAGCATGTTTTTTGTGTGTAGAGAATAATAATCATATTAATGACATATAATTATTGAGTTTCATTATTCGTTAAATTCTTATATTAGGATTCAAATGGATGGTTCTTCTCAGAGAAAAAATGGCAGACAAAATTTAGGGGTGGAAACTGTCCCAGCTGTAGAGGCGCTGACAAAAATATAATTCTAGCAAGGCATACACAATGTATATTATAGTCTGCAGTTTTAAGTAAATAATTTAATTATTTTATGAAACTGAGATGTGCTAGAATTTTAAAAAGGAAAAAGAACAAGCACATTTATTAAGGCTACAAGCTGGCATGCAATTAAAAAAAACTCTTGGTTAATCCCTGAACATTATATACCTTGCAGAATGAAACATTTTTGCTTTTGGAGGTGTCAAAGGTAATACCATTTTATACATATTCAGGAAGACTATTAAATATTTATCAGACAAAAATATAAATTTCTGCTTTTATTTTAATTTATTCGTTAACTGGATAAGCACACTATTCAAACGTATTCCTTTTTAGAGGCAAACCAGGAGCAGTGTCTGATTAACAGATTTGCTCACAGTCATAGTTAACAGGTATAATTACATAATATATCAATCATGTTCCAAAATGGGGCCTCCAAGATGGCTCAACATGGATCAGCAGCTAAATTTCAGCTCTTCCAATGTGAAAACAAACTGAGAAATAAGAGCTTCAGCAAAATTCAGTTAATGGCAAGTACACTGCTTGGATGTCAGCAAAGAAGAAATTTAGGGAACCTGAAAATTAACCAGAAAAAGTGAAGAGAAAACACTGGCTGGGAAGAATCATGCAAATGATCAGCAAAAGCAGCTCAGGCTTCAGCTTTGGTACACTGTAATATAGAGGAAAACGAAATCAAATGTACTCAGAGGTGATTAGAAGAAATGAAACACTGAAGTACTATACCAATTCAAATAAAAAGGCTGGAAAATTAGAAGAAGCTTTAACTAGCTATTTGGATTACCTGTCAAAACTGTAAAAATCAAAGGCTGAAATGTAGAAAGGGCTGGCTTAGTATTAGGCTTCTCAAAAAATGATAGAGTTACAGCGCAGAATGCCCAGAAAAAAAATTAGATTTTTTTTTGCTGTACCAGAGAAACCAGAAGGAACAGACTGCATTAATTTTATGAAATTACAACTAAACAGCAGGATTCCTTAATTGTAAGAGCACATGAAGTGTATGCTCCAAACCTGGCCACCAAAAAAAAAACATCCAAGACTTGCATTAGTAAAGGTACAATCAAACTAGCAGAAATAGTTGATCCTGATAACTGTGACAGAAAGGAAAAGTTTTAAAACTGAAGACAGAATACTGTTTGCAAGAAACAATTATTACTGCATACCATACAGAATAAAAGCAAATTTATCCCAGCAATCAGGGAATGTTGAGAGGCAGGTATAGTATTCAAGCTGCTGTATCCATCTGTCTTCAGAATATTTTTCCTAGGTCAAAGACATTTCTGGATGCAGAACAAGCTAAGAAAGAAACAGAAAAGTCTATGCAACAAAAAGTACGACAGCAAACAGAAGGAGATTGTGCTTCTCATCTTTAATTACTGCTCAATATCTGAGTTGTTTGGCTTCTGCTACATACCTACAATCAAATGCATTACTAGCTGAGATAAGTACAAACTTGTAGTGTTAAAGATTGTAATGCATTTTATTTTTCTGTGTAATTGTTTCACTGAATATTGTGTCTGTTTCTCTCTATAGTTATTTATTTTTCTATTTAATTGTTTCATAGAATACTGTGGTCTCTCTCTGTCTCTGCAGTTAGTGGGGGCTGTTGTGTTTGACTTCATTGATATTCAGTGTTAAACTCTTAGCCTAGAGGGATTCTCTGTATTTATAAGTGTTAGTCACATATCTTTGAATTTATTACTGCTCAATATCTGAGTTGTTTGGCTTCTACTACATACCTACAATCACCTACATTACTAGCTGAGTTAAGTACAAACTTGCAGTGTTAAAGATTGTACTGCATTTTATTTGTCTGTATTTGTTTCATTGAATATTGTGTCTGTGTCTCTCTGTAGTTATTTATTTTTCTATTTAATTGTTTCATAGAATACTGTGGTCTCCCTCTGTCTCTGCAGTTAGGTTCCCGCCCGCCCTCCCTGTTCTTGTTTTGGTATTAATTTGGTGGCTTTGAAATTGCCCGCCCTTCCTGTAAATTTGTGTTTGAACACTCCTCCTGGGTCTATCTCATTTGCTCACTCAATCAAATACAGTGAGATCATATTTTGACTTCAGACACTCCTACCAGTCCCATCTGTTCAGCTCTATCCCAGCTCTATTCCAGTTTAGTGTCACTAGCTCATTCTACCTAATACAGAGAGAACATCTGTGAAGGGCAAGCCACTTAGGTCCTTAATTTTGAATTATCTTCTATTTCTCCTTTCTCCCTTTTCGCTTTCCAAAAAAAATTTTTTTTCTAAGCTTGTTTTCTGCCTTTCCTGTAACTAGTCCAGTCCAGATACAGAACTGCTGTATCCAGGATTGTTTGTAAACTTCTGAGCTCCCAAAGCCTTTCTGTGTTGGAGGAAAGCTTTCTGGCTTATCAGTGGGAGTGGTGAGCAATAGGTAGCCTATCTACCAATAGAATGGTTTCTAGACCAGAAATTGTAGTTTATTGGCCGTTTGGGCAGTTTTTCCATCTCTTTCAACTTTCTGCTTAAAAGCCTGCATTTGAGTTTGTTTCCCACCTTTCCTGTAACTAGTCCAGATACAGAATTGCTGTATCCAGGATTGTTTGTAAGCTTCTGAGCTACAAAAGCCTTTCTGTGTTGGAGGGAATCCTTCCAGCTTATCAGTAGGAGTGGTAAGCATTAGGTAGCCTATTTACCACAAGAGTGGTTTCTGGCCCAGAAATTGTAGTTTATTGGCCGATTGGGCAGTTTTTCCATGACTTTCAACTTTCTGGTTTAAAAGCATATGTTTGCGCTTGTTTCCCACCTTTCCTGTAACTAATCTAGTCCAGATAAGGATTTGCTGTATCCAGGACTGTTTTGTAAGCTTCTGAGCCCCTCAAGGCTTTCTGTGTTGGAGGGAAGCCTTCTAGCTTATCCGTGGGAGTGGTAAGCACTAGGTAGCCTATCTACCACAAGATCCAGTTACAGATTCTTAGTTTTAGCACTTTAAATTGCTTATTCGTGCTCAGCACTTGTTTGGAACTTGTTAGCACTAAATAAGCTATAAATTACTACAGCACTCAATCTTCCTCTTTACTTAGAGGAAACAGTTTTTGTACTTACTTTCCTCGCTTGCTTGGAGAAAAACAGCTCTTATAATCACTTTCCTTACTTGTCTAGAGGAAAGTAGCTTTTTATTCAGGCATGTCCAAGGGTCAGCTCCCAGTGTTATCTCCTGTCTATCTGATGAATCTGGGCATCTTGAGGCAATGTATCAATTACCTCATGTACACAGACAACCCTCTCCTCCTACTACTCAACACCACAACCTGTGAGAGATGCACTTATCTAGCCAAACTGGAGGTAAAGCTCTTTCCAACCAAGACTGAACTTGACAGTCAAGAGGAGAAGATAAACACTTGCACCACACCACACTCATCACATAGTCCCACTAAACCTACACCACCACAATCCACACACAGAAACACAAAAACAGAGACTCTCAATAATAATCTGTTCAAGCAACAGAGACCTCCAAACCAGAAATGAAAACAACCTGCACCCTCCAACACAACCCAAATGACACACAGCCAACAGACTCAGTGTGCCAATAAACCACAACCCATAAGGCAAACCAACATACCCAGCACACTAGTCATAGGTGACTCTATAGTCAGGCACACTGATGTCCCACTCAGCAGGCTAAATAAGGAGAAGGTTACTGTCAGCTGCCTATCAGGTGCCAGGATCCGCCACATAACCCATGCACTCAGGTCACTCCACAAGTACAAATATGACACTGTCATTATCCATGTTGGTGTCAATGACCTGAGATGTACATCCCTGGACTACATGAAAAAAGACATGGAAGAGCTCTCCGATCTTGTAGCCCAGGCAGGCATGACCCTAGCCCTGAGTAGCATCCTGCCATTGCCCAGATTGATACTGCAGTACAAAGACAAAATTATTGACTTCAACAATTGGCTAAGCTTCTGGTGTCATTCTAAGGGGATCCAGTATCTGTTTGCCTGGAATGACATGGTCGACAGACCACAGTGCTTTGCCAGAGATGGCCTGCACCTGTCACCCCTGGGATATCCCTGATACTGGCTAAGGCTCTTGCCGCCCCTATAGTGCCTGTTTTAGGCAAGGTTCAAATGACAAATTCACCACCGTAACAGGAACAGGCAAGCAAAAACTGAGGGTAATGCTACTCAATGTTAGAAGTCTAAATCTCAAAATGCACTCACTTGAGGCACTCCTTAAAATGGAGAACATCGATATCTGTGCAGTGACTGAGACCTGCTTCAAGTCTCTAGAGTGCACCCCTGCATGACCAGGCTATAATTCATACCACACTTTTTGGCCATCTAACTTGGACCAGAACACCAAAGGCGGAGGTGTGTCCATATTCATTAAGGATATCCACACCTCCAGGCTAGTTGCACAGCATAATGCAAGCAAGGTTATCCAAGTATAACTAACTCTGGGCAAAACTGCAATCCAAATTGTAGCTTGCTACAGATCCCTCACTATGCACCAGGATACCCATGCTTCTTTTCTTGATATACTGGTAAATATTAAGGTTCAACCAAACACCCTAATAATGGGTGATTTCAACTACCCCACCATTAACTGGGAAAACTACTCACGTACCAACTCCTTCACTCAACACTTTCTGGAATTCATAAATTCCAATGCACTGAATCAACGTATCCACACCCCCACCAGGGGAAACAATATTCTAGACCTAGTCATTACCAACATGAGTGACCGGTGTTCCGCACCTGAAGTCAACTCCTTGTTGGTCAGATCCAACCATAAGCTAATCACCCTAGATATCTGCATCCCACCCCCAACTACCATTAAGGAAACCATGATAAAAAATTTCTCCAAAGCCAACTTCATGCTTCTTGAGACAGAAGTGGCAAACTTCATGACACCCATGCAGATGTACAATACAGTTACGACTGCTGAATCCTACACAAATGCAGTCTATAAGCACTTACACAAGTGCATGGATCCTACTATCCCAAACAGAACCAAGACACTAGCCTCCAAAAAAAGGAAGCCAATCTGGTGGTCCCCTGCCATAAACAAACTCTACAACAGAAGGAAGAAACTGTTGCAAAACAGAGTAAAATCCCATGAGTTGAGGAGCTCCCTGGTCAGCCTCAGTAAGAAGCTGAGATCCCTTATAAGATTCTCAAAAGCTAGCTATGAAAACAAAATCACCACTGATTCTAAGGGCAACCACAAAGCATTCTATAACAATGTCACGAATCTCAATGGCAACACCCAGATCTGCTCTGAGTTACAACACAAATGCATGAAAATTACAGAACCAACTGATATTGCCAACATCCTGACAGACAGGTTCACTGCTAACTTTACCCTCCTAAATAGCCTATATCTATACAGGAAGAATGCAGAGTCCTTGTGATCACATTTATGCAGGTAAAAGCTGCACTCTCTAAAATAAAAAGACAGCATCCATGGGACCGGACAACATCTCAGGCTGCATTTTATATGAACTTCAGAACGAACTGGATCCCCACCTAAGCACCATGTTCAATTATAGTCTCACATCAGGCTTTGTGCCCATTGAATGGTGCACAGCAACAGTTATCCCACTCCACAAAGGGGGAGTCACTACTGATCCTGGGAACTATCACCCTATTAGCCTGATGAGCCTGGACTGTACAGCCATGGAATGTATCATCATGGAACTCATAAACAAAGACATTGGTAACCTCCAAACTCTGGATCCCACCCAGTTCGGGTTTGTGAAAGGCAGATCATGCCTTCTGAGCCTGATTGACTTCTTTGAGACAGTCACCAAAGCCATAGACGAGGGTAAGGTGGTTCATACAGCCTATCTTGACCTCACCAAGGCTTTTGACACCATCCCCCATTCTGGAATTATAGATAAACTCAGTAAACTAGGTATAAATCCCTAAGTCACAAGATGGGTTGCCAACTGGCTCACTGACAGAACCCACACTGTAAAAGTCGCAGACACCAAATCTGACTTCAAACCAGTGACAAGTGGAGTACCACAGACTGCCATCCTGGGACCTCTCCTGTTTGGTATCTACTTCTCTGCAGTACAGGCTAACACAGAAGGCCTCTGGCTAACAAAGTTCGCAGATGACTGCACACTAAGAGCCATAGTTGAGTCCCCAAATGATGTGGACATCTTACAGAAGGGCCTCACCGAGACAGATGCCTAGTGTCAGAGGGATGGCCTCAAACTCAGTGTCAAAAAGTGCATTGTCATCCCCTTTGGTAAAAACTCTGTACCCATGAACTACCACATAAACTGCAGTATACTTAACGCCAAATGTGTGATAAGAGACCTTGGGACCCAGGTGGATAGTAGTCTCTCCTATGATAATCACATCACCACAGTAGTCAGGTAATCCTTCTATGTGGCACACCTCATCACAAAATGGTTCTCATCCAGGAAAAAAGAGGTCATTGTTTTCCTCTACCCGCACTTATTAGACCCATTATAGAGTACAATGCCCCTTTTGGAATGTACCTCACAAGACATCTGTAGCATCTGGAAGGCCACAGAAGTACCTTCACAAAGAGGATTACTGGCCTCAAACAGATGCCTTACACTGACTGTCTCAAAAAACTCCAGCTTTACTCTGTAGCATATTGCCTACTTCAAGGAGATATCTGCCTAACACATAGAGCTATGTTAAACCCAGAGCTTTTGGACATGCTACACCTAAAGAAATCCCAATCCCTCTGAGCTACATGCTCTAGGGACCTAAACCTTGTCACCACAATAAATAGGATATGCTGAAGGTATAGATTCCTGTCTCAGAGACTTCCTATACTTTGGAAAAAGCTACCCATCTATGTCAAGCAAAGTTCCTCATTAGCACTCTTCAAGAAGAATCTTAATGAGTTGATGGGAAATGGGAAATACACCCTGGGGATCACTTCTGTGGCTCTACTCAACAGGGGCACAGGAAATTAACTTTCTTGGATGGTGTAAGCCAGGGAACCGTGTTGGCTTGGCTTACTTAGGCCCTTAGGCTAATACCTACCTATGAACTTATTGTCTGACAATAAACCTCATAGAGAGAGACTTTGCCATTAAAACCCTTTCCAATGTTCCAAAGAAAAATGC
The DNA here is from genome assembly GCF_019279795.1 of Protopterus annectens. Taxonomy (NCBI): domain Eukaryota; kingdom Metazoa; phylum Chordata; order Ceratodontiformes; family Protopteridae; genus Protopterus; species Protopterus annectens. The sequence continues at coordinate 428,338,899 of NC_056747.1, read as the reverse complement.
TTGAGACAGAAAAAAAGCACATGACTATATCAGAAGAAACACGAGTACATTGGACTTAAACAAGAGTCTGGTGTTGTTAGATAGAGATGAACACAAAAGACCAATAACACTAAAATTAGTGAATAAATGGGTTACTGTGAAGCATCAGTCATATTTGTGATATATGGCTTTGCAAGAAAAAGTGGCTGAGAAAAACTCGACTTTTGTTGACTTGGTTAAACTTGGTGGACTGTAAAGCATATACCTCAGTTTAATTAATTTTTAGGACATACAAAAAAGAATAACTGTAAGTAAAGCATTTTTTTATTAGTATTTATATAAACATTTCATGATATTAACTGCATGTTATATAGTAAAGCAGTTTTATGTAGATTGTAGTCAAGGGAATTTTAAATGTGGTGGGAGTCTTTAGTGATTGATGTATGTGTTAAAGATGTTAAAGTAAACATACTTTTTAGTTGTAAGAAATATATGTTTTACATTGCAACAAGAGAAAAAAGTCTTGACAAAAGCAATTATAAGTTAATATGCTGTAATTTTGGCTGCTTGGATGGGGTGGAGTGTTAAAGTGCACTGATTATATTATATGTAGAATTAAGATAATTTATCTTATTTTTATAAGGATTTGTGTCTAAAACAATGCCCTTGATTTAAGCTATAAACAAGTGTTTTTGTAAGTATGCTTGTAAAATAAGACAGAATGATGAAAGCCATGAAAAATCCCCACTTTTCTTCCATCTGTAAAAAATTTCCATTAGCAAATATCTTCAGTAAGAGTCAAGAAGTCTGCAGCTGTAATTGTACATTCTGTCCTAACTTAAATTGACAAAGATTCCTCCATGTAGCTACAGAACTGTTAGTGTTTTTTCTTAAATTGCTGACTGCTTTTACATGGAAGCAAGTTGACTGCACATGCAAGCAATTAATCTTCAGAGTTTTGAGCATTCTTTGTTGAGGGAAATGAAAACTTTAAAGGTACAATGGCAAACAGGTCAATAGAAAATAAAGTCTTAAATTATCGGATGTTAATAAGGGATAGCAGCCACCTTAATGCATTTAATAGAACAGAGTGCAGTTAATTTTTATTTAAAGGTAGTCCGTGATTTTTTTAGGGCCAAAAGTTAATGTTTTCTGAAAGCATACAACCTGTTTTTTTAATTCTTGAAGGGGGACAGAGATAAAAAAAGACAGCAATCAGTGTAAGTGGGAACACAGGCTATAATATGCAGTTTAGAATGGGTAGCCTTAATTTTAGGTTATGTAATGCTTGATGGTGCAGCTGTCAATTTGGGACACGTGATCCTATCTGGAGGGTTAAACTTTATTTTTTGAAGCTGTACATAGTTTTGTGTGTTTATTCTGAGTTAAAAAGGGAAGGGGGTGTTCTGAAAATGTCTTTCATTTTTGTTTGTAAGTTTTTCATTAACTAGTGCCTAGTTATGTGGTGTGGACTGTTACACCTCTAGTAGCCTACACACATCTTACATTTCACAGCATTTTCTAAAAAAATAAGCTTCAAAAGTATAAGAAAAATAAATGTAAGTATTTATTTATGTATTATGTATTTTATATTTCTTTACTGGGAAATTCCATCTGGGCACATGTCCTTTTCAGCAGAGAGCAGGGGAGAAAAGCTCCACATAAAACATTAAACTGTAAAACATTTACAAGTACAATGTACAGTGACATACATCTGCATTTAACAGAGTATGATAGAATTTCTCACACAAGTACATTTACAGGATCCATAATATAACACACAGAAAGTTAAACATAAGAACAGTGTCAACATTGACAAGTACAAGTTACAGTGAAATGTAACACATTTGTGCATTTAGCATAGAGTAAAAAATCAAAAATCTTTAGTAGCAAGGACTTCTACAGGATTGTCATATATGAGAGTATACATTCAGTATACTAAGATGTATATAAAGTCTAAGCAAGAAAATATTTACTTGTTTGTGGGTTGTTAATCTATAGATGTCTACTATGTACATGTAAGTAAGAGGTGAGAAGGTTTCTTTTCAATACATATGTCTTAGAGTCAGAGTTAGAAAAACAATGTTTGTGTATGTTGGTTAAGAAGGATGATCTAGCCTGGAGTAATGCATGAACAAAACCTTGTTTTAGATAAGTGAGTTTTAAGTATGTTTTGAAGTGGGGCAAGTTAGGAATAGTAGTTATATCTGATTTTTGCTATATAGTTTGAAAAGGAGGAGTCTCCTGTAGCATTACTGACTTTGGTTACTTTTAATAAAGATGATTTCCTGTGTAACGAAGTAGTAGATTTTGGATGGCAGAGGTTTGGAGGCACAGAGTATAGTCCAAATAAGATGAGTTTGTGCAATGATTGCTTTTGTGTTATTAGTAAGATATTGCTTGTTCTGCAAACAATAAAAGCTCCACAGAGTTTGGCAACCAGCCACTGTTCTATTGTATTATTCTGATCAATCCAAATCATCTGCTGATTTCTGCAAAACCTAAGTAGAATTTTTAATTGTATTTTCCACTTTTGAACTGTATTTTTAATATATCACTGCTCATTTGAGCTGTTTATACTGAATTGTTGCACTTTGCTTGCTGTAGCATAGACTGGATTCAGACCTGGTGAATCTAGTTCTGTTTGGATAAATTGAGCACTAAATCAGGTTGCCTTTTGTTGCAGAGAATTCCCCTGCACCCTACTGGCAGGAGTGTGTAGTTAGAACTCATCTAATTGAAGGTTGCTGGAACAGGGCTCAGTTTTGAGCTTTTTTATTGGTTAATTTCTTTAAATCAGTTTGCTCATGTTTGCCACCTGAGAACTGCAACATTTTATCAGTCAAGAATGCCCAGCACGACAAACTAGTCTACTACTTGAAATACAGAAGTATTTTCCTTACAGACATAAGCTCATGATGGAAGATGTAATCATCATGAAAGGTCCTAAAGTGGTAATTCCTACAGCATTACAACACAAATATATCAAAATTTTGCATTGTGGTTTTCATCACCCAGATATTGATTTAACCAAAAGAAGGGCAAGAGGCATAGTATTTTGCCCTTATATGTCAAAAGATACAGAGAAGGAAACTCTAGCATGTTCAATTTGCAATAGTACTAAATCGCACAAACAAAAAGAACCACTTTAGCTAAACCAGATGCTACTGAAATATTTGAATGGAATGGTCAAAATTATTTAGTGTCAGTAGACTCTTACTCGAATTGCCTGAAATTGAGCTATTCCTAACTTAATGTCTAGCACTGTCAATACGAAACTGAAGAGACATTGTTCTGTCCATGGTAGTCCACACAAAGTCATTTCTAACAATGGTGCACAGTTTACAAGTCAGCAGTTCAAGAAATGTGCTGATTCTTGGGACTTTGTCCATGTTACTAGTAGTCCTGAGTATCCACAGTCCAATGGATTAGCTGAGCGTGCAGTTCAAACTGTGAAACATTTGTTGGAGAAATCCGAGAGAGATGGCACCGATGTTTTTCTTAACTTACTCAATCTCAGAAACATTCTTTGAGATAATTTGCTTGGTTCACCTGCTCAGAGATTAATGTCCAGACAGACAAGAACAACTTTACTGATCTGTACACAATTATTAGTACCAAATGTAAAGAACAAAATGGTCAAGGCTCAACTTTAGAGAAAACGTCAGTCACAAAAATTGTACTAAGATAAGTTCAGCAAACCTCTTAGACCATTAAGAAAAGGAGAAGTTGTAAGAAAGCAAAAATCTAAAGGATATGACCGAGTGGGTATCAACAAAAACCTTTGTGAAGAACTAAGATCTTATATCATACAATCTGATGGAATGGATTTCAGAAGAAATCAAAGACACATACTGTTAGTTCCCGAACCAGTTACACAGCAGATTGCCTGTGCCACAGACTCTATTTCTCAGAGTTTGTTTGAATACCAGATGACAGTGTACTTTCTTCAAGTAATCCTGATGTAATCCCCAAAGTTCCAATTGTAAAAAATCCCCAGATACTGTCTCTGTTGCTATACCAAGTCAAAGTTTTATGTGACCAGATCGGGTAGAATTTCCAGACCCATTTTGAGATACACAGCGACTTGGACTTGAATTCATTTGTTGTTAAATGCTGATGTGACATCTAGCTTGTTAATATATCTTGTTCTCCTATTGCATGCCGAACAAATCAAAGGAGGAGGATGTAGATCATTGTGTGTATTGTATCTAGTCAGCCACTGTAGCTAGATAGCATGTGCATATAAGTTACTGAGCACATGCAAGATCAGTGCCATTTTGTACAGTCAGAGTGAATACAGACATGAATGGAGATGCACATGCGAGTGTGCTTGAAGTAATGTCTCAGTCAGTTAGCGTAAATATATGCTCCAGTTATGGCTCCTGATGTGTTTATGTACAATAAACAACCTGAACCCATCACAGTGCCTCACTGTCTCATTTGATACATGAAACATGCGACAGGTTGCTCTATACCCACCAAACAACAGTTTAACAGCTACCTATCCAATGGAGAACAATATGTCAAGTGACAAGGCTGCCTATCTCAATACCAAGCTAACAAAACCAGTGTCCTACAGGGATCCATTCTTGGATCCCCCTTTTTGACATATTCATCAATAATCTAAACACTGCCTGCCGCCATAGTACAATATGCTGACGACTCCACCATTACAACCTCCTCTGATAAAATACCAGACCTGTTGCAACAGACTGAGGATGCTTTCACCTCAATAGAATCATGGCTAAATAATGCACAATTACTATTTAACCCCAACAAAACTAATCTTATACTTTTTTCCCTGAAACCAGTCACAGCTGATTTTAAAATGTATTTCCTAAACAAAACTAAGACTGAAATAGTAACAAGTGCCAAACTACTGAGTATCACCATAGACAATAAACTCACATTTGACCAACACATACATAACACTATTAAAAAAAAAATCATCTTAAACTAGGTACACTTTATAGGCACAAAAACATCATGGATCCAAACATATAAATGACACTATCAAATACCTAGCTGCTCCCATCTTTGCTCTATGGAGCACCTATTTTTACTGATCTACGCACAACTCTCAAAACCAAACTCCAGTCTTATTACAAAATTTCTAAATTTACTACAGGCTCATCCTACCACACACACCACTGCAATACTCTCAAACAATAAATTGGCTAGAATTTCCCCCACTATCTTGACTACCTACAACTCACAACTGCACAAAAACTAATATATAAACCTGACAGCTGTCCTGCCTTACAACCTATTCTGTATACCTACACTCCCAGCAGAAATCTATGCTCTTTTGACAAACAAATCTTAGACATACACAAACCCAAGTAAAGAGTTGGCTAATGTCTCTACTCCTACACCACAGCTAAACTCTGGAACAGTCTACTAATCAATATCACAGGCATAGAGAACACAAATAAGTCAAAACTGAAGTAAAAAAACTACTTTTCTAAATCATGGATCTGCACATGCCCTAAAAGCCAGTAACTAACCTCAAAACTTCTTCCTCTGCTTCCTCCTCTCACCTGTCTCCCTACACTCACAACCTCCTACTACCCATTTCCTCTCAACACCGTCTCATAGCTATCCTCTTTTCCACATTCTCCTCCCACTACCCCCCTTTCTTTCCCCAAAAAAGCATACCATTTTATCTACCCACTTTCTACTCCTCTCTCTCATCTCCACAACTTATAAATATAGTGTGTTTATTATGTTACCCTTCTTCCATCCTAATAATTTATTCATAAAAATATACGAAATGGGACATCAACTCTCTCCTTTGTATGATATGCTTATAATCCTCCTGTATACAATATCTAATTATTTTACAACTATGGTAATTTTGATGTAAAATTAAAAACTGATGCAATATGTTTTCATTTGTTATATGTTTGTAATTTTGATATAAAAGGTAAACTGATGTAATATGTTTTCATTATTGTAAGCACTGCTGGAGCTTTTCTCCACGGGCATCTGCTGAAAATGGGTCTCTGACCTAGTTGGACATTCCCAGTCACCAAATGTCAATAAACAATAAGTAAATGTATAGCATGCAGGTTATGCCATGCATTAAAAATACTATTGTTATGACAAAATTTTGTTTCACTTACAATTAACTCTTTTCTTCCTCTCCTCCTCCTCTCTTAAGTGTTGTTCCAAACAGCAATGACATGAAGTAGGGCATATGCTTTGGAGTCCCTACAAGTTTAACAAAGTAAAAAAAAGTCCAATATTTCCACGTTTTCTTGTTCTGTCATGAGTCGTAAATATAATTAATGCTTTGTAATCTGACATTTATTTGTCAATTTATGAGTTGCTGTTTTTTCCCCTATTGATCTTCATCTCCCAAATCCAGACTCTGTTTCATTTCCAGCATACTACTGGTTCTTCTAATCAACCCTTGTGTCTTTTTCTATCTCTCAAGCATTTTCCTTTGAAACATTTTTCTATCTCTCAATCATTTTCCTTTGAAACATTGGACAAGGTTTCACTGGCATAGTCTCTCTATGGACATTATTACCAGAAGAACAAGCAAAATCTCCCTCTGTTTGATAACTCACTTTTTGTTGGGGGTATCACTTCTGTGGCTCTGCCCGACAGGGGCACAGGAAAATAATTTTCTAGGGTGGCGAAAGCTGGGTAACTTTTTATCTAGGCTTATACAGGCCCTAGGGCCAATTGCCTAGTACCTACCTATGAACCTACATATGAGTGGGTTTGCACTTGTTTTAACAAAGCTCTAAAGAGTTTGGCGACCAGCTATTTCTCTGCTGTATTTATCTGTTCAACCCAAGGCATCTGCTTATTTCTGCAAAATATAAGTGGCATTTTTCAATGTATTTTACACTTTGTTCACTGTATTTTGCACTTTTGAACTGTATTTTTACTATATCATTGCTTATTTCAGTTGTTTTTATTGAATTGTTGCACTTTGTTTACTGTAGCATAGACTAGATTCAGACCTGCTGAATCTAGTTTTTTTTTTGTAAAACATAAGCACTAAACAAAGCTCTTTTTTGTTGGAGTGGGTTCTCCCTGCACCCGTGGCAGGAGTGTGCAGTTGGAACTCATCTGATTGAAGGTTGCTGGAACAGGGCTCAGTTTTGAGCTTTTTATTGGTTAATTTGTTTAAATCAGTTTGCTCATCTTTACTACATAAGCACCATATTTGCACTGGTTTCCACTTGCTTTAACAGAGCTCCACAGAGTTTAGCAACCAGCTACTGCTCTGTTGTGTTTAAGTGATCAATCCAAGGCATCTGCTGATTTCTGCAAAATGTAAGTAGAATTTTTCACTGGATTTTGCACTTCTGAACTGTATTTTTACTATATCACTGCTTATTTGAGTTGTTTTCACTGAATTGTTGTACTTTGTTTGCTGTAGCATAGACTAGATTCAGACCTGCTGAATCTAGTTATTTTTGTATAACTTTTGTATAACTTGAGCACTAAACAAAGCTATCTTTTGTTGGAGAGGGTTCTCCCTGCACCCATGTGACAGGAGTGTACAGTTAGAACACATCTGATTGAAGGTTGCTGGAACAGGGCTCAGTTTTGAGCTGTTTTACTGGGTAATTTGTTTAAATCTGTTTGCTCACATTTGCTACATAATTACCACATTTGTGCAGGTTTGCACATGTTTGCACACTGCACACTTCTGCACAGTGGTAGATACCACTGGCAGTTATGGATGCAAACATTTTTGACTGCAGATTTTTCCTTAGTACCCTGCTGGTGCCCAATTGGTGAGTTCTCACGATTGTGCCTCACTGACAGGTGATACATTCAGTGAAGCTCCTGAGGTACGAACACAGATCTTACCAAACAGCCCTTAGTATTTTTTTTACCTCTTCTCCTGTCCTCCTCCTGTTTCTGACCACATTAAAACACTATGGATTGACAATTTCCCATAGTTTCCCCAACCAGCCTGGTCGACATGGGCATCCTGAGGCAATGTAGCAATTGACTCATGTGCACTGACAACCCACTTCTTCTAGTTCACACAAATTCAATATTTGAGAGATGCATCTATCTTAAAAACCTAGAATCTAGGGTCTCTCACTCACTAGTCAGTACATCTCACACTAAGCAGGTTGTCAGCACACACACCTCACCTCCTACACCAGCCAAACAACACATAAACCTACATATGCAGAGGTCCTTACCAGAAGCTTACCTAAACACCAAAGACCTTCCAAACACAAGCAAGCTTCACATAATACATCCACTGTAGAACATAGTACACAACATTTGTGTCTCATTAGACAAGCCCCTAAGGCATAACACAAAACCGAACATCTTAGTCATAGGTAACACTATTGTGAGACACACAGATGTCCCTCTAACCAGGTTAGATAAGGAAAAGGTCAGGGTCAGCTGTCTGTCAGGTGCCAGGACCCACCACATCACACATACACTCAAGTCTCTCAACAACAGGTACTGTTATGACTCCATCACAGTCCATGCTGGTGTGAGTGACTTCAGTAGTACATCACTGGGCTATATGAATAGAGACATGACTGAGCTCTCGATTATGCATCTCAGGCAGGTATGTCCCTTGCCTTGAGCAGCATTTTACCTTCACCTAGGATGATGCCACAATACAAAAAAAAATGATTGAGTTTAAGAACTGGCTAAGTTTCTGGTGGTTCTAAGGGGATCTAGTATCTGTCAGCCTGGGATGATATGGTCAACAGACCTCGATTTGCCAGAGATGGTCTTCATCTGTTACGTCTGGCATTTCAGCTACTGGCTAAGGCTCTTGTCACCCACATAGTGCCTTTTTCAGGCAATGTCACAGGAACAAAATTCCTGATGTAAAACTACCCTCTAAAATAACTTCAAGGACATGCTGATAAATGCTAGGTGTCTAAACCTGTGACTGCACTCATTGGAAGCAGTCTTTACCTTGGAAGAAGCTGACATTATTGCAGTCACAGAAACCTGGTTTAAGTCTACAGAGAGCATCCCAGCCATACAGGGTTACAGTTCCTTCCACCAGTTCAGACCACAAACTGAAGGCATGATAACTACAGGAGGTGATGTATCATTATTCATCAAAGATAAATACACCTCTGGACTGGTTACACAGCAGAATTACTTGGAATTACTTCAGGCGCAATCAACTGTTGGTAGGACCCCTCTTTGAGTCATTGCCAGGTATAAGACCCCTCCCATGAAACAGGACATTTACTCAGCCTACTTGGATCTACTTGAGTCAGTCATGATACAAAAGAACACCCTGTTTTTTGGAAAGTTTAATTACCCATCCATTGACTGGGTAAATCATACATCTTCTAACTTACTTGCCCAAAGGTTCCTGGATTTCATTAATACCAATGCCCTGGATCAGCTGGTTGATACCCCCACAAGGGGCTCAAATATCCTGGATCTGGTGCTCACCAACAGGGGGAACCATTGCACCACCTCAGGTGTACTGCCCTCCCTGGTGTGATCTGATCACAAATCAATCTCATTAGAAGTAATTATAACACCAGACCCCCACACACACACCTTAGCAGCAACTAGACAAAAAGACTTCTCTGAGGCCAATTACAACCTCTTACAAGATGGCCTGAATAGCTTCATACCCTCTCCCCCCACAGATGGAATGGACACCTATGTTAGGTTATGCACCAATGTTTTATACAAGCATCTGTAGAATTGTATCAACTTTGCTGTACCTGAGAGGACAAACGTAAGACCTTCAAGAAAGAATAAACCTGCTGGTGAGCATCTGCCATTAACAGGCTATACAATAAGAGAAAGAAATCGCTGCCTAAGAGTAGGAAGAAACAAACTCAAAACTGGAAACACTTCCTCAACTTAAGTAAGCAAATAAGACTCCTTGTGAAGTCTTCCAAAGCTAACTATGAATCCAAATTAGCTTCCACAACTAAGGACAACCATAGTTAGATTGTACTACTTAGCTTATTTGAGTGCATATTCTGTTACTGTATTGTGTGGAAACTGAGTGAGGAAAAAGTTTACCGGCAATGAATTAATCTGCATTCTGTGAAATTAAGGTGGTAATAGACTGAATTTCATATTACTGAACAGGGTGACTTTTTCATTCATTATCACGGCTTGCCCCTTAACTAATTTATTTGATTAAGTACTGCTTAGCTAAACTACTTGAATTATGGTAAATTTTCTGTCTCTTATTCCTACTTTTTTTTACTTCACCTGCCCCCTTTTCTGGCTTCATATTAACATCTCTCTCTCTTTCCTTACAGTCCCTTAACCAAATTCAAAACTCCAAAAAAAAAAAAACCTGAAGCAACTGCCTGCATACAAGAACACGGAGAGCAGAACCCCGTACAAACCAGTAAAAGCTACTGCAAGTTCTACTTTTATCAACATACTGTGAGCAGTGTAGGTCTATTATAATCTTCTCTCTGTGATACTCCTACTGATTCTTCTACTGTGCACACTACTGGGCCCCTCCCCCGCTTTCCTCCCATTTATTGTAACAAATATATACAGTTTTCCAAAGCTTTGCATTTATTTTCTGTTCTTATATTTTATTTATCTTATATACTACATTAATTTTATATTTTTACATTTTATTCTCCCATTTATTGTAACAAATATATACAGTTTCCCAAAGCTTTGCACTTATTTTATATTCTACCTTCCTGATGTTCTACTAAATCTGCTTTTGAGTTCACATAGATAAACAGATGCCTCTAGGTACTGATCTGAGCTAGCTGGTTGATTTTTTTTTTTCTCATCTCACAGCTTTCTCCAAGCCCTGATTCATAACCTCCCCCCTTTCTCTTGTTCTCCTAAGATAATTCTCACTTAAGATACCCTCGGCACTCCTAACATATCTCAATTTAGTAAAAGCTATTATCTGGTGCAAAAGGAAACTAATATAAACTCAAGACTAAAAGTGCCTGCTGTTTGTAACATACATATTCTCCCCAAAACCTGTGATACCAGTAAGGCACTGTATAACTTACCTGCAAACTGCCATCATTTCAGTCTGATTGTTTTTTGCTTAATTCACATGCCTCTTCCAGCTGGGCTAAACCACTCCATTTGCCCTCGCTACACTTGGGCTCACTCCACTCCCCTACCCTAGCCCCATTCCCTCCCACCCCCCTTTCATTACATTTATACTCTCTACACCACACTCCTTTTTCTTCCACCCAATCAGCCACACTTATTAACACCTTTTCTCCCTGACAACTATTCCTTCTATACTCTCCTCCCCATAGTCTCATTACCTACCCCATCCCCTTCCTAGTCCCATCCATTCCCTACCATATACTCCTACTCCCATCTTGAACCACCCCCTCCCACTCTCATACCCTATACCACTAAACATCAGCCATATCTACTACTCATTCCCTCTCTCTAGTCTATCTTCTATCATGTAGTACCTCTATCTCTCTGTCTCCTTTCTCTTCTTCCTCACTAACAACCTCCTACCATACTTCTCTTTGCCTTCAATCCTTCTCTCCCACCCTCCCGCATACTCTCAACACCCACTCTGTCACCCATATTTAGTCTCACCATCATTCTTCCCCATCACACCATGTGACCTCTTCAAAATTACTATGTTTTCTTGCTCATCTCTCCCCACTAGTCAGGAACCTAGATATCCTTCTACTCTGAACCTATGCTTCTATATTCTCACATTCTTTGACACACTTGTTTTGGATGGGGGCATCCACCCTAACCCAGGACCTCCCACCCCTTGCTTGCACAATGCCTCAACACTAATCTCTCCCCCCACCTACCACCCTCCTAAAAACACTCCCCCATCTACATCACTAAAAATCTTCTCACTAAATATTCAAAACATTGTAAATAAAACTTAACTGCACTCTTGAATTTCTAATACATCTCCCCACATCCTAACTCTTTCGGAAACCTGGCTTAAACGACACATCCTCAACTTGGAAATCTTACCTCCAGTCTATAATATCTTTTGTTCAAATAGAACCAATAAGTGAGGAGTGGGGTGGCTATCATCTACTCTGAACTACTAACCTGTCCCCTCTCTCCACCTCTGTTATATTTTTCACCAGCAGAAATCCTTATCATTAACTGTCACCTAAACTCACACAAAAAAATTGCCATAGTCTCTATATACATTTCCCCTGGCAATAATGTTCCAATCCTAGAGAACTTTCTCTCCTGGCTCACTACTCAACATGTCCCCTATGAAACCATCATACTTGGAGATGTTAAGATAGACTGGTCTAAACTGTCCCCCTCATCCCATACCCATAGTCTCAACCTCCATGGATACCTCAACTAGAACTAACAAAAACTCTCCTTCTGAACCTATCCTTGACTGGATTCTTACCTCAGCTCCCAACCATTACCTTAACCCTGGCATACTTCCAAACTCTTTAAGCGATCACTCCCCAACCTTTATTCATAGATTCACCCATTTCCCCAAAGACCATACTTACAGAATATGCCAGAACCTCACCCACTTTGACCCAGACACTTTTAACTGCAAACTATTTGGCATCATTTGGTCCTTCCTATACCATGTCCCTCTCAATAAGGCTGTAAAGTCCTTCAATAAGATTTTCCTTGACACTCTTGATTCTATTGCCCCTTCTAGAAAAATCAGAATTAAATCCAACTATGCTTCCTGGCTTACAAAACAAACCTGATTGATCATGCACAAAAGAGAGAGCACCTGGAAATCCTGGATTAAAAATAAATCCCCTCCCTTACTTCAGACATACAAAGAGCTCAGAAACCAGACCAAAAAACTAGTCATCAAAGATAAGAGAGTCTGTTTTTCCCTCTAACCAATGTAGCCCTCACAAAAATCCAAAAAAGTTCTGGATCTCCATCAACAACGTTATCCAACCGGATAAACCCACCACTCCCAACCCCTTTCTACACAACACTGACACTGAAACTGCAACTCTCCTCAAAAATTATTTCATAGAAACTATCCAAAAGCTCACACAAAATAGTACATCTTACCCGACCCCTCTATCATCTCTTAACAAAACTCTTCCCAATATATTTCTTTCCAGCCAGTCCCAATTACCACTATTAAATCTCTTCTAAATAAACTTAAGCCTTGCTCTACCTCTGTCAACCAGCTACCCTCCCACTTCCTAAAAATTGCTTCATAATCCATCGCCTATACTGTCACTATACTTATTAACTGTTCCATCTCTGAGGCCCTTGTCCTAGATATCTGGAAATCATTTTGCACAATCCCTCTTCACAGTGGTGACAACTCTACTGATCCCTCTAACTTCAGACCCATTGCTATCCTGTCCCCCCTTTCTAAAATTTTAATGCATCCATGCTCAGTTAATCAAACACCTTCTTGACAACAATCTCCTTACGCCTACCCAACATGGATTTAGATCTCACCGTAGCACAGCCAATGCATTACTCTCCTGCACTCAAGCAATATCTGAAGCCTGTGAAAATAACTTGTTCATCTCTTGTCTATTCCTTGATCTTTCAAAGGCCTTTGATACTGTCTTTCATTCTAAACTCCTTACAAAACTTTCTGATCTACATCTCTCTTCCTCCTCCATCAACTGGTTCTCTAGCTACCTCTCTGGCAGGCAACAATCTATCCACTGGCAAACTGTCCTCTCTCCATTCCTCCCTGTAAATGCTGGAGTTCCCTAAGAATCGATTCTAGGCCCCCTTCTGTTCAACATATTAACTAAAAACTTCACTCTACCACTAACCTCTCTACACTTGTACAATATGCTGATGACTCCACCCTTATCACCTCTGCCCACAGCATCCCTGAACTCCTAGCTCTCACTCAACAAGCCTTCAACTCTGTTAAAACCTGGCTCTCTGATAACGAATTAATACTAAATCCAAGAAAACTAAACTCCTTTTCTTCTTCCCTAAAACACTCACCAGCACAAACCCTCTTTCTCTTTCACCTCTTTTAATAACACCATCATCAAACCCGAATCCCATAACAAACTACTGGAGTAATTATTGATGATGAACTAAAATGCAATACTCATATCCAACAATGTATAAAAAAGACCCACCAGAAACTTGGACTTCTCTATCACAACCAGAAATTTCTGTCACCTTCTTCCAAACCTTCCCTCACTCAGTCCCTACTTCTAACCTGCCTTTTCTATGCTGCCATTGTCCTTACTAATATTCAAAGCTTCACTTATGACTAAACTAGAGCAAATGTATCACAAAATAGTCAGGTTTGCCTCTAATCTCCCCTATAAATCCCACCAGTTTCACCATAAAATCACTCCAATGGCCAGAATTTTCTAAACAACTACTTCTACCCCAACTTCACATTACACACACTATCCTGAATGACCCCTCTTCCTGCCCTTCCATCTCCAACCTAGTCTCCTACTACAACCCCCATCTTCTTCCTTACTTCCACCAAACACCTCCTTGACATATATAAACCCAATAAAAATATAGGAAAGTCCCGCTACAAATACTCTGTTGCACATGCTTGGAACTTACTCCCTCAAAACGTAAGAAACATTCATCAAAAACACCTGTTCAAAAAAGAACTTAAAATATCTCTTCAAAGTACATGGTCCTGCCCTTGTCTAACCCCCACTCGATCTAGTCTCTTCTCAACTTTAACTCCTTTTCCCTTTTCTACTCTTTATTTCCTTTTACTTGGCTGATACACCTTTATACCTCCCTTCCCCCTCACTTAGCATATATATATATATATATATATATATATATATATATATATATATATATATGTGTGTGTGTGTGTGTGTGTGTATGCTTAGTTAAAAAATATATATATTATATATATGTTTAGTTAAAAAAAATATATATATATATATATATATATATATATATATATATATATATATATATATTAAAAAACATTTTTGATTGAATGGTTTATCTATCTGTATGTATTTGTGTGATATTCTCTAGACCTGTCAATTGTTATTTAACCTCCCCTATGTACAGATATTCTCCAACTGTTGATTTTCTTAATATGCTTCATGGTGGTTTTCATTTTTTTTCTCCTATTTTTATTTTTGATTTGATTTTTATTATAAAAATATGTAATACTTCTGGAACTTTTCTCCTCGAGTCTCTGCTGAAAATGGGCCCCTGGCTTAGTTGGACTAACCCGGTTAACAAATGTCAGTAAATAAAAATAAATAAATACAAATAAATAAGGCATTATTTAGTTACATCCGCAACCTGAAAGGAAAGTCCCAGATTTGCACTGAACTTGTAGTTAATCCTACTGCATATACAGAACCTGTGGATATAGCCAACCTGCTGGATGACAGGTTCAGTGAAAATGTCAAACACCTGTTCCCCCCACACATACTCCAAAGAAATCCCACCACCTGTCCACCACTTATTATCTCTAAGGAGAAGGTCTTAAACACCCTCTCCAAGGCCAAATACACAGCCTCTGTGGGACCAGATAACATCCCAGGCTGTGTTCTACATGGGTTAAAACAGGAATTAGCAGTACCACTGGGTATTCTTTTCAATCACAGCCTAGGCACTGCTTAGTCCCAGAGAAATGGAAAACAGGTGCGATCATCCCTTTGCACAAAGGCGGTGGATCCACTGACCCTGGGAACTATAGACCTATTAGCTTTATCAGCCTTATCTGTAAGACTGGGAACTATAGACCTGTTAGCTTTATCAGCCTTATCTGTAAGACCCTTGAGCAGATCATCATGGACTTTATCAATAAAGATATAGGAAATCTTCAAAAGCTTGATCCCACCTATTTTGGCTTTGTCAAGGGGAGATCATGCCTGTCAAACTTGGTAGACTTCTTCAAGACAGTTACCAAAGCCCTAGATGAGGGTAAATCTGTGTATATGGCCTACCTAGACGTAGCCAAGGCCTTTGACACAATCGCCCACTCAGGCATCATTGATAAACTCACCAAGTTAGGTATCAACCCATATAGTGTCAGGTGGATTGCAAACTGGTTCACTGATAGATCTCACACAGTCAAAATAAGGGATCCAACCTCCTCCAACAGACCTGTAACCAATGATGTTCCACAGGGATTGGCTTTGGGTCCCCTACTCTTCGGAATCTACTTCTCCAAAGTCCAGGCAAAAACTAAAAAGTCTGTGGCTGGCAAAGTTCGCTGATGACTGCACACTAGGAGCCACCACTGAGTCTCCCAAAGATGTCAATATCCCGCAAGAGGGACTTATGCAGACTAATGACTGGTGCCAAAGTCATGGTCTTAAAGTGAATGCAAAAACCTGCATTATCATCCTGTTAAGCTAGGGCAATGTTCCTGCAAACTACCACATCAATAGCAATACCCTAAGCATCCATTCAGTGGTGAGAGACCTAGGCACACAGGTTGACAGCAACCTTACCTTTGATCACCATGTGTCTGGTAAGAAGGGAATTTTATATTGCTCTTCTCATATGTAAGGACATTGCCTCTAGAAAAAAAAGAGGTTATAACCCCCTGTACTCTTCCCTCATCAGGCCAGTAATAGAGTGCAATGGTCCCTTTGGTATGTACCCTTACAAGCACCTACAGCAATTGGAGAGACCACAAAGGTTCCTTACAAAGAAAATTCAGGATCTCTAGCATCTGTCATATGTGGACAGACTGAAATCACTGTCACTTTACTCTGTGTCATACAGATTACTCAGAGGTGACCTATGCCTTGCATATAAGGCAATATCTGACCCTGATTTAATGGGACTGCTGCACATTTCGCAAATCCAAAGGCACATGGGTCACTCATTCTATAGACCTTAACCTGGTATGCGACATCAACAGAACCTGCTGGAGGGACAGATTTGACTCCCAGAGGTTGTCTCACCTTTGGAACAGGCTTCCAATTCATGTTAAACAGAGCCCTTCATTGACCCTATTTAAGTGCACTTTGGACAATTGTATGGGTAATTAGAAATTCACCCTGGGGATTCCACCTGTGTCCCTCTTGGACAGGAGTAACAGGCGCTGATTTTAGTGTCTGCTTTAAATGGACAATCTTGGGAACAAGGGCTGAACTTGGCTATGCTTGTAAGGGATCTAGGGCCATTAACCTAGTAAACTCCTACGATCCTATAAGCCTATTAAAATTGTATGAATAGAAATGCTATCAGTAAGAAGTACTTTCCAGTAAAATAGTCAGTGCATTCATAGTCTTTTCCATAAATACTGTAATATATTATAATGCACACAACCCTCAAATTATATTTTTCTAAGCTTCCACAAATAAGTTTTCATATATTTAAAACTATACAACCTTGATATATTAGTGTGTGCATGTAAGACAAAAGCTGGAAATGCACATTCAAAAAAACTGGCATGTATAATAGGTGGGAACAAAAGCTTTTATCATAAAGGCTACTCTGTTGATAACATCTTGGAACATAAATGGCCTTACAGGTATAGACAAAAAAGAAAGAGCATTGAATTATTTTAAGAAATGCACAGTACAGATAGCAATGCTACAGGAGACACATATGAAAAGAAATGAGCATGGGAATTTGACAAAGAAAGGCTTTCAGGATGAATATTCAGCAGAATACCAGGGACAAAGGGAATAGGGAGTAATACAACTGATCACTAGAGGGGCTCCAATAGTGATGGAAGAGGAAAAATACAATAATAGTAGATTTGGTGCAGTAAGAAGCTACTGGCAAGGGAGGAGGATTATGCTGGCATGTATGTATATTCCATCAAAAATGCTTTTAAGGAGCCTTAAAAAAATTGGGAGAAATAATCAGCTTTCAGGGAAGATAACTTACAGATGGGAACTAGAACTTGATTTGCAGTAGTGAGGATGTATCAGGGGGACCTAGAAGGAAAAAATATAAAAAAAAAAATCATGGTAGATTTCTGAAGATATTTATGAAAAAAATTGGTATGGAAGATGCAAATTCAGCAGTAGGAACTCAGATGGAATTTACATATTATTCCCCAAGGTACGATAACTAGGCTAGACTGGATAGAAATTATAACTCACAGGAACATGTGCTTTTAATTGAAAGCTGTGACATTCATCCAATAACTATTTCAGATCATGTACAGATAAAAACTAAGATAAAAGTGCAGAGTAATGAAGTAAAAATGAGACAGTGATGCTTTCCCATCTACTTGTTAAAAAGAGAGAAATTTAAAGAATGAGTAGCTGAAGTTGAGTTATTGAAGAATATAGAAATATCTTCAGAAGTGATTGCTAGTAAGAGAGATAAAATAAAAATGGAATTTAAAAATAGGATAATGATAAAAGAGAAACAGATATGGTTAATAAGTAATAGGAATTATTTAGAGGGGCTGACAAAGGGTAAAATTACAGAATAAGGGAAATATCATAGGACAAGGAGAGAGACAACTGCAGTAAAGAAAAAAATAAGGGAGCAGTGGGATAATATGTATGAATTTAGAAAAATTGTTACTATGGAACTATTTTTTGATAAACACTCCAGAGCACAAAAATGTTAGCGCCATGACTTAGGCAACAGAAAGTAGAAAGGGTTGTCACCAAACGTAAGGAGCCTATAATAAGAAAAATAACCACAGATCCTGAAGAGATATTGCAGATATTTTATGAAAATATGTATAAACTAGAGAAATGTAGAAATCAGAAAAAGGCACCAATTGAAATATTTATGGAAGATTTGATTATGCCAAAGTTAGAGGCAGATGAGGCTCAACAACTAACATTTACACATCACTGCTTGTAGCTATCAACCAATTTGCAGGAAAATCTCTAAGAGCAGATGGTACTTCTGTGATAATTTGGAAGATAGACAATAAGGATCTGGGAGATTTTATTTAACAGTATTTTCAAAGGAAAGGCAGCACCAACATCTTGGAAGAAAGCTATAGTGGCTGTATTATCTAAGGATGGTAAAGACTCACAACACCTAGCTTCATACAGACTCATTGTGATTTTAAACCATGACTGTAAAGTGTTTATGACTACAGTAGCTAAAGGAATGGCAAAGGTACTCCCAACATTTATAGATATGGATCAGTGTAGTTTTGTGAATGTGAGGCAACCATTTGACAACATTGATAGAACAATAATAATCCAGAACAAATCAGAATGCAAGAATATACTGCTGTTGTTAATTAGGAGGATTTATGAAGGATTAGAAGTAAGAATTAAACTAGGAGGGTTCATCTCTGATGAGCTGTGGTTGAACAGGGGAGCCAGACAGGTGTATTCATTTTATCCTTTATTATTTTCTTTATATTTTGAATGGTTGACAATAAAAATAAGGGACTCAGAAATTCAAGGATTTAATTGGTATTATTTGCCGATGTTGATATTTTTGTACATGTTAAATCCAGAAAAAGATGTTTCACTGTTGGTGAATATTCTGAGACAGTTTCAAGTATTTTCTGGATATAAAATGAATGAAAGTCTATAGTCATTAATTTTGTATCCACACACACACTGGTTCAGCAATACTCATATTTATGGGGACATGATAAAATGAAGTATTTAGGTGTATGGATTAAAATGCTTTTGGGAGCTAAGGATATGAGGAAAATACTAAACAAAAGATAATACAAAAACTGAAAAAATAGAAGCTCTTGTTTATGGATATGAATATTAGGGTCTATATTATTTCTTCGACAGCTTAGGTTGTCGAATGCTTAATGATCGACACCTAAGCGTCAAAGTTTCAAAATCGTGAACAGCCATATACGCAAATTCTTTCCTCGGGAAAGAATTTGCTAGGCCATCCGAAAATAAAATTAACCTTTCAACCTAAATATAATGGGGGGCTTTGCCCCCACACTCCCCCTAACTAAATATACCAACTCCAAGATTGCTCTACATTGGGGAAAGGGCAAATCCCTGATAACAGCCAAGCATATTATTTCCAGAGGAAAGAATTCACTTATATGGCCATTCACGACTTTGAAACTTTGACGCTTAGGTGTCGATCACTGACCAATCGACAACCTAAGCTGTTGAAGAAATAATATAGACCCGAATAGTAAGATACAAGGAGTTAAAATGTTTTTAGCACCTTAAGTTTTATATCAGGTGAGGCATATTTTTATCAACCAGAAGAGAAACTGTGGACAATAATTACTAAAGATTTGAAGGAATTTATCTGGGAGGGGAAGAGGGCAAGAGTTAAGTGGGTAAGCTGATCCTTCCAATAGGACAAGGTGGTTTGGAATTACCTGATTTGAAGGAATGTTTTAACTCTACACAGTTAAGACTCATATATAGAACACAAACAGAACAGTATAATTCAAACTGGAAAGAGGTGATGATGAAGTGGGGGGGAGTCATGAAATAAGGACAGTGTGACTTTGAATGCAGATTTTTAAAGAGAATAGCAACAACCATACAGAATGTCATATATTCATTAAGTAGTAAAAAGTAACCTAAGAAATAAGCTAACACATGAATGGAGAAAGGAGATTTTGGAATATCTACAGGGATACAGAAAATATACAAGAGGGGACTGAAATTTACTAGAGAAAATTGGCAAAGAAAACAAGGTATTGGGAGCAAATAACTAGAGAGAAAAAGGATACAGAGTGAGATCTAATCAAGAAGATGCTTGGACTACAGGTCTACAGACTGCCTTCCCTATCAGGAACCAATATTAGAGTATAGGCAAGAGAATAGGATAATGGAATCATAAGTGAAAGACCTTCAGTGGCAGAGATTTTGGATGACCCTACAACAGAAGTTGCTATTAGAAAAATGATACTTAGTAGGGCATATAAAATACTGCACAGTACCTATAAGAATCAATCAGAGAAAGTCTGTTTGCATTGGTATTTTTATACCCAAAGCAGACTTCCTCAGGTTGACAGCAAATGCTGGAGATATAATGGAGATGAAAGAGATAACTGGGAACATATATTCTGGGAGTGTAATGAGTTGGCAGATTTTAAAAATTTAAAATAAAACCAAAAACTGGAGCAGAAAGCTGACCACGATAAAATAAGTAAAATCAAAAACAACAAAAGAGTCAGCAGGTGGAATACACTTTAATAACTATAAATAAACCAAAGAAATAAACAGAAATAAGCACTTTCACAATTCATGGTTGCTTCTTTGTGTCTAACAATTAAAAAATAGAACATACATGATGGAATTAATTATCTAAGAAACAATCAATGCCTCAAACCTCTAGACCACATGGCTGGTTTTAAAGGAGCATTCTAATTCAACCCCATACTCCTATTTGCTGCTAGCAAAAAAATATATTTAAGTTCTAGACATTCTGTATGAGTCTTAACATCACCACCTCTAGCAGTAACTTGAAATTTCTCAATTATCATGAATTTAAAGCATTGTGTAGCACCTTTTTTGATTATATGCTTAGCTAACGCATTCCTATGATCATTTCTATTAATTGCATACACATGCTCTCTTATACAGTCCCTGAGACACTTACTGGTCTTGCCTACATAACTTGAACGGCAAACCTCACACACAGCCAGATAAACCAAATATTTTGTGCTACAGTCTACATATAATTCAAACTCAAACAAGCATCCACTGAGGGGAATGTATAAAAATTGTCAGTCCTGATAAATCTACACACATTACAAGCTGTATGGGGGGAGGGTTGCGACCATTCCCATAGCTCCTCTATGCATAGCGCTAGATGCTATAAGTTTGTAACAGAGCATCCTTTTCAGAGACAGATTATTTCTAAAAACAAACCGAGGTTCACTACCAAGAACATCTCTATACTTCAGGTGTGACATTAAGATCCTCCAATATTTTTTAATAATATTACAACTAGAACTTACATCACTCAGATATGCAAGGGACATCATAAGGTGTTCACCACTATGGTTCTCATCAACAACGGCAATATCACCCGTATCAAAATAAGGCCTAGCCCTATTACATCTAAGTGATACAACATCATTTTGCACTTGTACAATATCTAATTCAGAGTATCCTCACTGCTTAAATTTCATCAGCCAGGATATCAAAAGAAGCATACATGTCACTATCTTTTGTGTGTAGCCTGTCTTTTCTAAAAAAAACTGACCCCCTCATCACATTCAACTTTGGTTTCTTGGAGTGTATGTAATTTATTATTAACTTTGCATGGTTTCTTGTACAAAATGGTGACCAAGCCATTCCCAGTCCTACTAACCTGAACATCTAAAAAATCAATAGACACTGTAGAGCACTTAAACTTAAATCTAAAGAATCCAGTAGTGTGCTAATGGTACTCAATAAATGAAGCAAGTGCTTCAACCATACCAGCCCATACAAAAAACACATCATAAACAAAATTACTGTAATGTAAAATCAAGTTTAAAAAAGGATTACAGCTGTCAAAAACATACAATGCTTCCCATTGAGCGAGCACCATGTTTACATAACTATTTGCACACATGGTGCCCATTGCAACACCTACTTGCTGAATAAAATATTTATCATTAAACAGAAAAACATTATTGGTCAAAACTAACTCTAATAAGAAACAAATCAAGTTAATTCTATCAGATGAGTATTTCAAGCATACATTCAGGAACTGTCTAATATAATCAATCCCAATGTCATTGGGAATGACCGTAAATAAAGATAGACCATCCATAGTTACTAAATTATAGTCATTAAAAACATTCTCAGACCAATGTGCCAGCCTTTTAAGGAAGTGTTTAATATCCTTCAATATTTTGTTAATGCTCTTAACAATGGCACAAAGTTGTTTCTCAACAAATATTGAAAGAGGTTCTGTCACCCAACCCCGACATTGAGTGGTTCTTAGATAATTGATGCCATTTTATATGTACTGTTTTTTGTTTGTTAAAGTTGAAGAAGCAACCATGAGTTGCAAAAGCTTTTATCTCTGTTTTATTTCTTTGTTTTATTTATAGTTAATAAAGCGTGCTCTGCCTGCTGACTCTCTTGTTGTTCTAGATTTTAAAAAATTCCCTACAGAGTACTCTGTCAGAAACAATGGGTAAACAAATAGCTGCAACTAAGGAAATGATTCTTTTCAGCTGAGACACATGATCTGCATTTCATACAAATAGTAAGGCCTTGATAAGGCTGCCCAAAAAGCAATAACTGGAAAATGGAAATCAAAGACCAAATCAACTGTGAAGTTTTGAATATTGTAAAAGAGATAAAAGCACTAGAAGACATCTTTAAAAAGTAGTAGGAGCAAATTATATAGAAATAAATAGAAATTCTGAGAACAATACATAGAAAATAATGTTCAGGAAAATGAGTGAGGTTTAAGGGAAGGCAGGAATTGAGCAATTTATGTAAGGTTAGACTGATTATAGTTATAAAGAAAGAAAACATATGTGATGTATAATGTATGTGAATGGAATATTAATATGGTTTGTTTTCTTTTCTATTAATGCATGTTTGCTAATGTCTTAACTGATAATTAAGTAAAAGGTTTTAAAAATAATATTCCAAAGGCAGACTTCCAGAATGAACTCAGATGCAAAATATAATCAGTTCAAGCTGAACAAATTCAGATCTGATCATAAAAATATATATAATGGATGTGGTGCATTTTAAGTGGACTGCAGTGAATACCAACTTTTTCAAATGAAAATAATTAAAACAGTGTTTGGTATAAAAAAGATGAAGCATTTTACATAGCAGCCAACGCTATCGACACTTATCAGTGAATAACATTTCACTCAGTTTAATTCAAAGACTTGTTATTCAACAATCTTTGTCTGAAAGAAAAGTCTACGATGTTGAACAAGATAACTACCATAAGAAGAATATAGAGTCTCTTAATATTAATTGTGCTTTAAGATGGCTTAGATAACCTGTTAACCGTTGCTTATTTCTTTAGTTTACTTTTGAATTGGTTTGAGACATTATTTCTAAAAACTGGAACATTACATCGAGGAAACTGTCAAGCCGTATCAAAGAACGCTGTGCAGCCATATGTAATAAAGAGACAAATCATGCTTTAGGTAAATACAGTCAAGTATGCACATGGTTCCAGAAATTCATAGTCCTAGATTTAGAACAGGTAGATTTATTTTATGGAGATGTGGATACTTTACTGGGATTTTGTGAGTTAAAGTGGCAGTTATTCCTCAATGCAGAGGCTTTTCCAGGACTGAATGAAGCTCTGAATATTAAGTGTGCTTTGCTGTGGTTGAAGTAACCCCCTCACCACTACCTACTTTTTGAAAGACTTTAGTGGTTCACTGAAACAATTAACTGATTGCCTGTAACATTTTGTTACCTTTTGACTTGCCTTAGCTCAAAGGCTGTGTTTATCATTTACAGCTAATTTAAAGCCTGTTTTCACATTTTATTGGCTGCTTATTTTGCACCAACAAGGATATTTAAGGTGCTGCTTACCAGTTGCATACTCATTTCTAAAAATGTTTTTCTGAGGAAGTTCTTGTCACGATTAAAGAATGAAAGCACTCAACATCGGCTCTGTTTTGTTATTATCCTTCTTGCATGGTTTTAGAAGGTTTTTTTTCTATATTATGAAATGAATAACAAAAAATGAAACATTGAGGTGGCACATAAGAATTACTTGTTTATTAAAAAGAATTTCCTTCTATATCATAGAAAAAATGTATACCCCTGCCAAATTAAATGAATAAATTTTTTTTAAGTTTAGCCCTGTGCCCTAAATGCAGTCAGATAAAGTAAAAACATGCAAAGAGTTCCAAAACACAACAAATAAAACTTCTTGCAAAAGAGCATAAACTTAATTTTAAGTTTCATTAAACTTGCAGGTACTGTTATACCTAGCACTGAAATTATTTTTATAAGATTGCAGAGAAGTAATGACAGATTGCTTTTATTACACCATCACTATTAAAATCAAGTAACAAATAGGGTACATAAAGAACTATTTTCAATAACTTTGTATTAAAATGCAGGAAGTGAAGTTCATGTTTAAGTCCCTTCCAATGAATGATACAATACTTGTAGGTAAAATAGGCATCTATTTGGGTCAAATAATTAAATATGGAATTATCACTGACATATTCAGCAATTAATTTTAAGCCAGAAAAGAACAGGAAATTAGTGCTGGCATTAAGTACTAATGAATTCTTCTACCCTTATTAATTATAACCCTTTTATATTCCTGTATTCTGTACTTCAGCTCTCTACTGATAAAACTAACATGTACCAACCCACATTGATGAATACCTGCATAAGTGTCTGTTGCTGCTAAATGTTATAAAATCTGATATTTCATTAATTTTCATATTAATTACCAAATGTTAATGTCCCTTGCATGGTTGCTAATGTTACAGTTTCACATTTATACACATTAGACTATAGAACTCCAAACACTGTACTAATTATTAAAGTGATTTGCTCAAAGGAAATATCTTTAAGCACAATTCTAAAATTTCTCAGCATTTTCTTTTAAATCCAGGGTTAGTCATGGTTACTGCTTTTAAGCAATGCATGTGAATAAAACATGTTTTCTGTAGCTAGTCAGATGACTAGATGTTAATACCATAGTTCTTTATACTATACAGTCACAACAAAATATTTTTCTGTAGGATTCATTGTTTCTAGCGTCCTAGATTTCATCTGAATACCCATTTCTCCACTTGATGTTTATTTATCTAGCAAGCAGTGTTCTTAATAATATTACATTAATAGATAATAATCATACCCTCTATGCAAGTTGTCCTTTGCAGTCATATGCACATTTCTGAGAGTCATTATTTGCTCTGCAGTTTCTCTTAGTATCAGTGATGTGTGTAGGAAGATAGCCTCCATTACCCACCGTGATCTCCTGTAGGAGAAGAAACCAAGTGCTGCATTAGCAATGAACATTGCTTTCCTGCACTGGTCCAAGCTGTTAATTCTCAATGTTGTAACAACTGGTACCTCTTCTCTCTCCATTCATGTACGTCCTCTATAACAACTTCATTAAGGACAAAGCCTCTTGCTACCAAAATGCAATACCATGTACTTATTCAGCCATTCCCGAAACCTGTGCAAGTTCTTCTGGAGCTTTCCTCCTCCCATCACAAGCAGTCTGTGACCAGTGCTGCAATCTCAGTGGTCTCTATCAGTATGTTAACATTACAAATAAGCTATTTTCTATTATATTATACTAACAGTAAAGATATTAAAGTAGTAAATCATGCAATCACACTTTCAGTACCTCACTGCGGTGGTGGTGGTGCTGCGGTAGCGTTGTCACCTTACAGTAAGACGTTGCCCTGTTCGATTCTCAGCTGTAGCGTCTTCTGTGTGGAGACATGCGTGAATGGGTGTACCTAAATTGAAGGTTGTGCATCAGGGCCAGCAACTCGGCACGTAAAAATTTACTGCCAATCATTAGCGGACCGGAGTTCCGCTGTGGCGACCCCTAACTGAGAAAAGCCGAAAGAAACAACAACAACACTTTCAGTACCTCATTTGACATTGCCTTGTCTCTGAAAATTTTTCTTCTATCTACTGTTGCCACTACAATCATATACCTGCTGAGTCAATATATTCCAACATGTGGGAGGGCATGACCAAGAGGGCAAGCAGTTAACAGCACAGGGATGTTGTTTTGCTTCTCCTATACATTTTGACAAGATTGAATTGTCATTTTCATAAAACAATCATTCAAATAAGCTGGAATATTGTGCTGGAAACTTCTTGGGACATTTTGGTGGAAAAATAATTTACATTTCAAATATTTTCCTGTCAAATCTTCAAGATAAAGATTTGCCAAAGGAAGATGAATTACTCTAAAGTAGTTTCACAAGAAAATTCAGTGAAGAAAGAGTTATAGTTTATTTTTTGTAATATACAAGACCTATCCTTAAAACTAGATAAACTGGACTCCAGAGTTGACAAAATAGAATAAGACTGTACAAAGCAGAGTGAATTAATCAAGGAAGTAGTGAAAAAGAAATTCCAGACATCTGCTATGGAGGATTCTATCAATGACACAGACAGCAGACTTACAGAACGAAAACATAACACTGATTTTATTATTCAATAAAACAAGATCTTGGAAAAAAATGACCTGGAGAATAGGGCAAGGGGGAACAACATCTGGATTTATGGGGTCCCTGAGCAACTAGCAGGATATAATGGGTCTATATTAGGTGATCAAAATTTTAGGTAATCGAATACCTAAAGGTCAACACCTAAACAGCGAAAGCTGTAAACATCAAATCGCCACTTCCGTGAATTGTTTCATAGGGAAAGAATTTTCTTGGCTGTTATTGGGAATCTGACCTTTTCTCCACTGTAGAGCAATCCTGGAGTTGGTATATTTAGTTAGGTGGGTGTGGGGGGCACAGCCCCCCCACTTGATTAGGGTTTTAATTTTTTTTTTCTTTGGCCAAGCGAATTCTTTCCCTACGAAAGAATTTGCAAAAGTGTCCATTCGATGTTTACAGCTTTCACTGTTTTGGTGTCGAGCTTTATGTATTCAGTTACTTAAAGCTCCAACTATATAATATAGACCCAGAGATAACATGGTAAAATCCTTATCCACTTGGATCCCTAAAACATTAAACCTTCCTGAAGTACTGTCATTTGCCATAGAGAAGGTTCATAGATCTTTGCCTGTAGTAACACCAAGCAAAAAAACTTTCAAATCCTAGATCTATAATAGTCAGATTTATTTCTAGTCGAGTCAAGGATCTGGTTTTGAAAACAGCCTGGTCTGCTTACCTATAAAACTTGTTGATTCTTTCATTAAATTTAATAATGACTATTCCTGTCAGGTGGTTTAAAAAAAATCTTGTATGCCTCTGTTAAGATCACTGAAGAAAACTGGAATAAAAACTCACCTAATCCACACTGCAAAACTAAGATTACTCTTGCCGGGGGGGGGGGGGGGTTGATTCCACAGAAGATGCAGTTTTGTTTGCCCAGAAACATAATTTACTTAATTCTACTGATGATATGGACCTGAGTGTATCTTTAAAAAGACAGGCAACAAGGAATGATTGGTCAATTAAAAAGAACAAAAAAAAGCTCACGGACAAATAAAACTACCTTTTATTTATATTTTATTTGTCTTAAAATAGGCTGTTCCTGAAATATCTTTTAAATAAAATAACCTAAAGGTAATACTTTTCTATTACCATAACATTAATTTCAGTTTACAAGTCATTTTTTGTTTAAATAATGTGTTTAACTGTTGTAGGTTACACACTAAAGTGTGATAGCCTTTTCTGATTTTTTGTAGTCGTTTAAAGCTGTTTTAAGTGTATTTTTCACTGTTTTAGCCTTATCTTTTCAAAAAAAAAAAATCCTCGTTTCCCACCTTTCTAAGCTAGTATAGTCCAGTTTTCAGGCTAGTGCTAAATTCAGGGCTGTGTTACAAGTTTCTGAGTTGCCCATACCTTACTTGGATAGAAGGAAGTTTCTCTGTTCATCTGTGAGAGAGGGGAGCTTTGAGCAGCTTATCTGTCCCTGGAGGAGTGGTTCCAGCCCAGAAGTTAGTAGTTTATTGGCCATTTTGGGCTAATTTCTCTCTCTTTCATTTCCCTGCTATAAAAAAATGCATTTGTGCGGTTTTCTGTTCCAGGCAGTGCCGGTTAGCTAGGGTTAAATTATTCCTGGCTGCACTAAATCTCCTCTTCAGTTTTCCCTTGAAACTAGTCTAACTCTCAACCTGAGCACATAAAAAGCATCCTACAGCCCAGCACTTGCTCAGACCTAATAGCAAAGTACTGATATACCCTGACACTTGATTGCCCAAGCAGGGCAAGGCTCTTTATTCACCCATCACCAACCAAGCGACTAAGCAGCTCACCCTACTATTCAGGCATGACCAAAGGGTAATTTCAGGTGTACTCTCCAGTCCAGCTGGTGAATCTGGGTATCCTGAGGCAATGTTACAACTGCCTCATGTACACAGCCAACCTCTCCTCCTACCACAAAACACTAACATATGCGAGAGATGCAATTATACAGCCAAACTGGAGGCTAAGCTGTCTCCACCCAAGACTGGAACAGACAGTCAAGAGGAGAAGGTTAACACTTGCACCACACCTCCAGCCACACATAGACCTACTAAACCAGCACTGGCAAAAATACACATAAATACACAAAATCATATCATACTCAGGGGCTCCAAATAAAAACCTGCAAAAGCATCAGAGACCTCCAAAGCAGACACCCAAACAACGTGCACCTCCTGTCACAAACCAGACAACACATAAAACACAAAATCAGTGTGATGCACAATCACAGCCCTTAAGGCAAAATAACATATCTAACAAACTAGTAATAGGTGACTCTATAGTCAGGCACACTGACGTCCCACTCACTAGGCTGGGCAAGCAGAAGCTTACTGTTAGCTGCCTGTCTGGAACCAGAATCCGCCACATAACACAAGCACTCAGGTCACTCCAGAACAAGTACAAATATGACTGTCATTGTTCATGTTGGTGTGAATGACCTGAGATGTACCTGCCTGGACTACATGAAAAGAGACACGAAAGAGCTCTCTGATCATGTAGCCCAGGCTGGTATGACCCTGACCCTGAGTAGCATACTGCCCTCACCAAGAATGATACCTCATTATAAAGAAAAAATTATCAATTTCAACAATTGGCTAAGCTTCTGATGTCATTCAAAGGGGATCCAGTGTCTGTCAGCCTGGGATGACATGCTCGACAAGCCGCGTTGCTTCACAAGAGATGGCTTGTACCTGTCACCCCTAGGCCTCTGAATACTGGCCAAGGCTCTTGCTGCCCCCATAGTGCCTTTTTAGGCAAGGCTCAAAAGTCAAACCCACCTCCATAAACAGCACAATTAACAAAAAACTGAGGGTTATGCTACTCAATGCCAGGAGTTTAAATCTCAAAATGCACATGCTCAAAGCACTCCTCAGTATGGAGAACATCGACATCTGTGCAGTAACTGAAACCTGGTTCAAGGCTCCAGAGAGCACTCCAGCACTAACGGACTACAACTCGTACCACACAATTCAGCCACAGAACATGGACTGAAACAAAAAAGGAGGGGGTGTATCCATATTCATCAAGGATGCCTACACCTCCATGTTAGTGCAACAGCATGATACCTCTGAGATTATCCATGTGCAACTAACATCGGGCAAATCTGCAATGCAAATTGTGGCCTGCTACAGATCACCCTCCATGACCCAGGACCACCACTCCACCTTTCTGGAGACACTGAAAAACATGAAGGTCCTACCGAACACCCTAACATTGGGTGATTTCAATTACTCTACCATTAACTGGGAAAACTACTCGAGTACAAACTCCCAGGCCCAGCCCTTCCTGGAATTCATAAACTCAAATGCTCTGGATTAGCTGGTAAACTCCCCTACCAGAGGTGAAAACATATTGGACCTGGTCATCACAAACATGGGTGACAGGTGTTCCACACTGGAGGTCAACCCGTCACTGGTTAGATCAGACCATAAACTAATCACTCTGGATGTCCACACCCCACCACCACCCCCAACTAAAGAAACTACAGTAAAAACTTTTCTAAAGCAAACTTCACCTTACTTTAGACAGAGGTGGTAAGTTTTACAGCCCCCACGCTAAAGGATAATGCTGCCCAAGATGCAGAAACCTTTACAAATGCATTCTATGAGCACCTACAAGGATGCATGGATTGTGCCATCCCTAGCAAAACCAAGACTCACTCCTCTAAGAGAAGGAAATCAGTCTGGTGGACCCCTGCCATAAACAGGCTATACAATAGAAGGAGGAGACTAGTTCAGAAAAAAAGCAAATCTCAAGAAGGAAAGACATCCCTGATCAGTATCAATAAGAAACTAAGGTTCCTCATAAAATCATCCAAGGCTAACTTCGAAAGAAAAATAGCCAAGGATTCAAAAGATAACTACAAAGCCTTCGTTAGCTATGTCAAGAATCTGAGTGGCAACTTGCAGATATGCACTGAACTAGTCCAAAATAGCAATACCAATAAGCAAAGCAGCATGATCCAAAACAACAGAACAAATCCAAAAATAGTCCAAAATAGCACAAAATATACAGAACCTACTGAGATTGCCAACACCCTAGCAGATAGATTCAATGCAAACTTCACCCCCCTCTCATCCCCAAAAGGGCCCACAACAATACCGGAAAAGTGTAGTGTTCCGGAAATAACAGACACATGGGTGAAAATAGCCCTTTCAAAAGCCAAAAACACAGCATCAATGGGGCCAGATGGTGCCCCAGGGTGTGTCTTGCACGAACTACAGAACAAACTAACCCCCCACCTAAACACACTGTTCAACCTCAGCCTCTCCACGGGCTATGTGCCCATAGAATGGTGCACAGCAATGTTTATTCCACTCCACAAAGGAGGGGCCACAACTGACTCTGGTAACTATCGCCCCATAAGCCTTACTAGCCTGGTCTGCAAGGCTATGGAGTGTATCATCGTGGAACTCATTAACAAAGACATTGGGAACCTCCAAACACTTGGCCTGACCCAGTTCGGCTTTGTTAAGGGCAGCTCATGCCTACTAAACCTGGTTTAAGTCAAAAGGCTCAAAAGTCAAACCCACCTCCATAAACAGCACAATTAACAAAAAACTGAGGGTTATGCTACTCAACGCCAGGAGTTTAAATCTCAAAATGCACATACTCAAAGCACTCCTCAGTATGGAGAACATCGACATCTGTGCAGTAACTGAAACCTGGTTCAAGGCTCCAGAGAGCACACCAGCACTAACGGACTACAACTCGTACCACACAATTCAGCCACAGAACATGGACTGAAACAAAAAAGGAGGGGGTGTATCCATATTCATCAAGGATGCCTACACCTCCATGTTAGTGCAACAGCATGTTACCTCTGAGATTATCCATGTGCAACTAACATTGGGCAAATCTGCAATGCAAATTGTGGCCTGCTACAGATCACCCTCCATGACCCAGGACCACCACTCCACCTTTCTGGAGACACTGAAAAACATGAAGGTCCTACCGAACACCCTAACATTGGGTGATTTCAATTACTCTACCATTAACTGGGAAAACTACTCGAGTACAAACTCCCAGGCCCAGCCCTTCCTGGAATTCATAAACTCAAATGCTCTGGATTAGCTGGTAAACTCTCCTACCAGGGGTGAAAACATATTGGACCTGGTCATCACAAACATGGGTGACAGGTGTTCCACACTGGAGGTCAACCCATCACTGGTTAGATCAGACCATAAACTAATCACTCTGGATGTCCACACCCCACCACCACCCCCAACTAAAGAAACTACAGTAAAAACTTTTCTAAAGCAAACTTCACCTTACTTTAGACAGAGGTGGTAAGTTTTACAGCCCCCACACTAAAGGATAATGCTGCCCAAGATGTAGAAACCTTTACAAATGCATTCTATGAGCACCTACAAGGATGCATGGATTGTGCCATCCCTAGCAAAACCAAGACTCACTCCTCTAAGAGAAGGAAATCAGTCTGGTGGACCCCTGCCATAAACAGGCTATACAATAGAAGGAGGAGACTAGTTCAGAAAAAAAGCAAATCTCAAGAAGGAAAGACATCCCTGATCAGTATCAATAAGAAACTAAGATCCCTCATAAAATCATCCAAGGCTAACTTCGAAAGAAAAATAGCCAAGGATTCAAAAGATAACTACAAAGCCTTCGTTAGCTATGTCAAGAATCTGAGTGGCAACTTGCAGATATGCACTGAACTAGTCCAAAATAGCAATACCAATAAGCAAAGCAGCATGATCCAAAACAACAGAATAAATCCAAAAATAGTCCAAAATAGCACAAAATATACTGAACCTACTGAGATTGCCAACATCCTAGCAGATAGATTCAATGCAAACTTCACCCCCCTCTCATCCCCAAAAGGGCCCACAACAATACCGGAAAAGTGTAGTGTTCCGGAAATCACAGACACATGGGTGAAAATAGCCCTTTCAAAAGCCAAAAACACAGCATCAGTGGGGCCAGATGGTGCCCCTGGGTGTGTCTTGCACGAACTACAGAACAAACTAACCCCCCACCTAAACACACTGTTCAACCTCAGCCTCTCCACAGGCTATGTGCCCATAGAATGGTGCACAGCAATGTTTATTCCACTCCACAAAGGAGGGGCCACAACTGACTCTGGTAACTATCGCCCCATAAGCCTTACTAGCCTGGTCTGCAAGGCTATGGAGTGCATCATCGTGGAACTCATTAGCAAAGACATTGGGAACCTCCAAACACTTGGCCTGACCCAGTTCGGCTTTGTTAAGGGCAGCTCATGCCTACTAAACCTGGTTGATTTCTTTGAGACGTCACCAAGGCCATAGACGAGGGAAAGGTTGTTCACACAGCCTACCTTGACCTCGCCAAGGCTTTCACCACCATTCCCTACTCGGGTATTAAAGAAAAACTCACCAGCCTGAACATAAACCCCTACATCACGAGATGGGTTGCCAACTGGCTTACAGGCAGAATTCACACAGTAAGAATAGCGGGCTCCAGGTCCGACTCTAAACCAGTCACAAGTGGTGTCCCGCAAGGCTCAGTCCTGGGACCCCTACTGTTCGACATATACTTCTCAGAAATACAGGCAAACACAGGAGGGCTATGGCCAACCAAGTTCACCGATGACTGGAAACTGGGAGCCATAATTGACTCTCTGGCTGACACGGACATCCTCCCAAAGGGCTTACTGAGACGGACACCTGGTGTCAAAGTCATGGCCTCAAGCTAAATGCCAAAAAATGCATAGTCATCCCATTTGGGAAAAACAAAACACCCATGAATTACCACATAGGTGGCAGCCCCCTTAATACAGAAGAGGTAATAAGAGATTTGGGGACCCAGGTAGATAGTAATCTCTCCTTTGACAATCATATTGCCAAAGTAGTTAGGAAATCCTTCTATGTGGCTCATCTAATTACTAAAGGGTTCGCATCTAGAAATAGAGGTTATAGTGCCCCTGTACTCGTCACTCATCAGACCCATCATAGAGTACAATGCCCCATTTGGGATGTACCTCACAATACACTTCCAACAGCTGGAGAGACCACAAAAGTACCTCACCAAGAGGATTACTGTCCTCAAACATATGTCCTATGCAGCCAGACTGAAATAACTCTGGCTGTACTCAGTGGCATATCGCTAACTTAGAGGTGATCTCTGCCTGACTTACAAAGCCATGTCCAACTCAGAATTGATGGACATGCTCCACCTAAAGAAATCCAAGTCACTGCGAGCCACGAGCTCTAGTGAGCTAAACCTCACCACAACAATAAATAGAACATGCTGGAGGGATAGATTCCTGTCACAGAGACTCCCCATGCTTTGGAACAAAATTCCTAACTACATTAGGCAGAGCCCCTCACTAACACTCTTCAAGAGAAACATTGACGAGTGGATGGGTAACAGAAAATACACCCCTGGGATCACTTCATTGGCTCTGTTTGACAGAGGATCAGTTAATTAATCAATGGGGCGGCGAAAGCCGACACACTCTGGCTAGGCTTAAAAATGCCCTCGGGCAGATAGCCTAGTATCTACCTATGAACCTAAGTATTAGTCTCCCTATTACTGTAATATTACAGTTGTCCACTAGAGAGAGTAAAGTATATAGTAATAAGCTTATTTTATCTAAACTATTATGAATCTAAAGGGAAATACCATACTCACAGTTTTAAGTTTGTTTTGTTTGTTTTACTTTTTATTCCCTTTCCTTTCTTTTCTGGCCTCTCACTCTTTACTTTTCAACAATAATTTAGTAACTTTAAAGGAATGAGTCTGGTTTGGGTACTGGTTTGTCTGTTGGGAACTGTATGTTTGTAGAAGGGAATGTTAAAACTCTTTACTGTTTTAATTTTTAATATTTAACATAGTATTTACATGTAGTGTTACTGTACGCAGGCCTACAATTGGAGATCTATAAATGTATGTAGTCCTGCAATTGAAGATCTATACATGTAATCAGTTTTGAGGAGGCCCATGGGCTCCTGTCCCAGTCGGACTTTCCCAGTCGACAAATGTCAATAAATAAAATAAATATGTATAGATAGATAGATATAAATAAATTTGGATAGTCACAGATATAAATATCAGGTGTATTTGTGTGTGTCTATACATACATACATATATATTTCAGTATGGAGGTCTGCCAACCAATGCTGCTTTAGACTGCCCATTCATACTTCATTTCCCTTATGTGGCGCCTCTGTATAACTGTGCAACTTCCTGTGCAGTCCTATTCCTACATATTGTGAGGTCTTCTTGGCTATCATCATTCTGATAAAGAGAATAACTAATTTCTTAAGCCCCCCCCCCCCCCAAACTGTGGCACACAAAAGTGTCAGCACATCATGGCGGCTACTCTACCTCATATACCTGTGTGAATTGACATTGATTTTTAATAACTTTCACAGTGAAAACAGAGTGGTGCATTGACAAGTGCATGGTATTTACTATGCACACAACTATAATTGTGGTAAAAATGAGATCAAATCATGGAAGCAGTTAATGAGTTCTTTAAATTAAACTTAGATATGTCAAGTTCAGCAGACTGTATCAACAATCATTTAGCACAATGCAAGTCCTAGGCCACCAGCTCATATGTCAGAGTGATAGTCACAAGGGAAGAAGCAGTCATGGCTGTATGCCTGTATACCCTTCTTGGCAGTAAGAGGGGGAGAGTGATATATGCACCACTGAATTACTGCCATTTAATAAAGACTGCAGGGATGCTAGAACAGATGAAAACTACTATCAGGGAAGAGAATAAAACAAAAGATAATACTGTCATCATGTAACAGCTATTGCCCATGCACTCAGACACATGCACTTATCCAGTGTAGGTACCAAGATGAGCTATGATTGGCTTTCACCTGCAGGATAATTAGGTACATGACAGGTAATCAAGTTCTTTTTCAGTTAGTTATTAAACAGTGAATGTCATGTCACACCTTATAATGTAGACAATATTTCACCTCAATACTTGATAAACTTTGCTACTTACCACTACATAAAAAGACTAAATTATATCTTCTACTTTCTTAAAATACCAGCCTGTTTGCTTGTAAAGGTCACATTGTATTGTGTACAGGGAAATGAACTAATATCTTATAATGCTTGTGAGGCCCGTGCCCTGGCCCAGCAATCAAGTTGCCTCAATCTTCACCACTAACACTACAGAGGGTGTCTCATATATGAGGAAAGGATAACAAATACACACAGTAAAGTGCAATTTTCCTTAAGAGCACACAGATATCACAGTCAGTCCAGGGCTGGTCGCTCCCTTGCTCTCCAGGTCCTGCAAGAAGACTCCCTACTGGCACAGCTATAGGGTCCAGATCTCAGCCTAGTGGGCAAGTTAAAATTTCCAGCACCCTCCCTGTCCAACCAGTGCTTTGTGTCCCTGCCCAAGTAGCTGACACACACACACTTTGAGATAAGAGTTTACATGACCACACAGACACTTCTGGGAAGGCTGGCACAGGTTTTCCAGCTGTGCGCTGTTTACCCAGACTATACGGTAGTACCAGTTGCCACCACCCACTAATATTATCAGCTACTCAAAGGCCCTTAAAAGGGTGTCCAATTATTACTGTGCAATATTATTATCCAATTAAGTGTAACTAATCAGTCAAGGCTTATTTGAAGTGACTTGGACAGTAAACTCTATAAATATGCAATGTACTCTAGAGCTTAACTTATCTCTACACAAACCAACCACAGTTAAAAGGTTTTAAAATATTTAATAATAAATAATTAAAATCACAAAAGAATACTTTCCACTACACAGTGCCAGTCAAATGTTCAGAGATCACACAGAAATATTTAAAATAATTCAGTAGTACAGTACTGACATCACAGAAAAACACAGTCTAATCTTTCTAGTTTCTAGCTATCTCTAAAAGAAAACACAAATCTAAGATAACTTACATATGACAACAGGCAGTGCTGTGAGTTGGATGATCAAGACAAAAATGCTCATTGATTTCTAGTTCTATCTGTTTAAATTGAAATTGCAGTTCTGATAAACATTATATCATTCTTTCACTTTTCTGGTGTTCCCAGGCTAACAGAAACTGTTTCTACATTCTTTTACACTTAGGCAGAAACCAGGGGAATAAAAATATATGTGCATGTTTAAATCTAGCAATCTAACTCTTGGTTAAAACAACAGAAAGAATGTGCTAGCCCAGACGGAATGACTCAGAATCTTTAACTTCAAAGGACAGCATGAATTCATTTTAATTTCAAAGGACAGACAAAAAATGTTTGACTTAGCTTGCTTTACAGCTGAGGGCAATGTTGCTACATTTCACAGCATATTCTTGCATTTAAGAAAAAAGTTTGTAGTTCAACATTTGGATTTACAAATGATATAATTATCTGCTCAATTCTATCTGGCTAGGCTGGCAGCCTTCACAAGACTATATAATGCAACTAGTGAGCAACCTGATGAAATTTAGTAATAGCAAATACTATTACACAGGCTTCCAATCCTTCCTATTGCTTTAAGTTTTATACACAAAGGAAGGTTATTTTTTTTAACTTTTAAAATAATTTAACATACTTCAACTATTTGCATGTGAACTATCTCATAACCCTCACACTTTAAATACAGCATAAAATTTACAAGCTTTCAATCTGTAAGAAAGGTGTAAAAATAATGCATTACAGAAAGCAAATACTTTGAAGCTGTATTTGTATATGGGGGTAGTGGCTTTGTGCCTGTACCCAGCAGACTCTTACTAATTAAATATTCCATGGGCCAGATTCACGAAGGCTTGCACGGAGTCTAAGAGTAGAGTAAGACTCCATGCAGCCAACATGTCTGCCGAGCGATCCAGGCAGGGGCGTGCAAGAGAGCTCCTAAAACGACTCTTACACGGACAGGGTTAGGTTATGCAAATTACCTAATCTGCTGCTGAAAGCTATGCAAATGAGGTAAATTTGCGATCCAGGAAACCCTAACCTGTCCGAGTAAGAGTAGTGTTATTTGCAGAAATGTACTCAGTTGTCAACTGAGTACCGTTCTGCAAATAGCAAAATGGAGCCATGACAGCTCCAAATAAAGGATGCATCCAGTTGAGGAAGCATGCCAATGGCCAAATATATGGCCATTGGCATTTTTTCCCATTGCAAAATAAAAAAAAATTTTTTTTACCTCGATCTCCGATGTTTAAGAGTAGTGCAGCACCACGCAAACGTGCTGCACTCTAAAAATCAGAAAACCAAAAAAATAAAAGGCAAAAATAGGGAATTTATTCAAAATATTAATCTCCCATGCAAGTGAATGGCAGGCTGAAGACAACATGGTTACTGAGTAGAGGTTGCTAAGGGGGGAAGCTCAGTCTGAGAGATGTAACTAAGCATTAGTAGGCAAATCCTGTGCAAATAAGGATAAGGATAGTGAATCCCAATATTCCCTGCTATGTGAACCATGTCCCTCGAGTGTAAGAATAGGAAAAGGGGAGTAACAGAGTAGGAGATGGGTAACATCATGAGGGGGTATATGTATGAAAAAGACTGTAAGCTTATTGGAGCAGAGTGGCATGTGGTTGCTGTGAGTTACTCAGGACTAAAAGAGGTGTGTCTACAGTTGTCTAGACTGAAATCATGAAACGGAAGGTGTAAGCTGTGGCTATCACTAAAGTTTCTTGCAAAGCTGCTTACACTGTGTGCATGCGTGTGTGTAAACCCGTTTAAGCCTGTGTGCACGTGTGTGTACCCGTGTAAGCCTGTGTAAGGCCGTCTAAGCAAGTATACATGAATGTGCACCTGCCTAAGCCTGTGTAAACCTGTGTTTGTGCTTGTTTGTGCGGTTCTGCCCCCTGTGGAAACAGAAATGGGAAAAGGAAGGAAAGGAAGTAGTAGGAAATTAACCAAGGAGAACTAGCAGAGCTGCCAGGTGAAATCAATCAGAATTAGCCAATTACACAGGCAGTACACTAGCCCAGCCCAGCCAAGCACCTAAAAATCTGCAAACAACATTCCCCCATGTTTTTCTCAGAAACACTGCAACACTGCAGTCAACAAACAGAAGTGAAAACTTAAAAAGCTTAAACTGAGACATAAAAATGTTAGGGGCTGCCATTGCTGTTATAAGGCAACATGTGCAAGATGCTGAGGGTGATGCCATTGCGAATGCTGCTGAGCAACCCACAGTGAGGAGACGGAGAAGAGTGTACAGACCCAGGGTAACCTACCAGGGGATACATGAGCTGGAGATAGCGGAGCGCTATAGAGTGGACAGAGAGCTCCTGCAGCAAATTGTTGAGCTGTGTAGGGCACGCCTCACACATAGAACCAACAGAGGGGAACCCATCCCAGTGGAAACCAAGGTATGTGTTGGCCTAAGAATACTAGCAACAGGTACCTTCCAGAAACCAACTGGTGATATGATGGGGATTTCATAGGCATCAGCATCAAGGGTACTGCACCAGTTCCTGAATGCCATGTCAGCACATGTCAGTGATCATGTTTATTTCCCCAATTCCTGTAAGGAATTGGCCAGCAATATGCGTCTCTTCCAGCAAATAGCAGAATACCCTGAGGTAGTGGGTGCAATTGACTGCACGCACATACACATCAAAGCACCAGCTGGTGAGCGGGGTAGGGCCTACATCAACTGCAAGGGCTTCCACTCCATCAACTGCCAGGTCATGTGTGAAGCCCAGGGCATAATACTGAATGTGTGTGCTGGCTGCCCTGGAAGGTACCACGATTCCCATATCTGGCATCTGTCTCAGCTGCACCAGACGTTTGCAAATGGGGACATCCCTGATGGTCAACTAGTGGGGGATGCCGGATACGCACTGGAGCCGTGGCTGATGACACCCATCAGAAATGCACACACACCTGAGCAAGAACGCCATAATAAGGCACACGCATAAACACGAAATGTAATCGAGTGTGTGTTTGGGATGCTCAAGTCATGGTTCCAGTGCCTGGACACATCTAGTGGAGCCTTGCAGTACTCACCAACTTCATATACCTATTGTCATAGTATGTGCCATGCTACACAATCTGATCCTGCAAAAACAGCTGCAGCAGGAACAGCATGGGGCAGGGCCAAACAGCCCCCCACCATTGCCAAGGCCTGTACAGGCACACCGTGACTCGGAGGAGGAACAACCTGAGCCTGTCCCAGTAGGCAG
Organism: Protopterus annectens; assembly: GCF_019279795.1. Lineage (NCBI taxonomy): Eukaryota > Metazoa > Chordata > Ceratodontiformes > Protopteridae > Protopterus > Protopterus annectens. Next base: position 428,298,915 of record NC_056747.1, on the reverse strand, counting down.
AAGGAGGCATGCCCAGTATGCCTTATCCTTGGCAAAGAGGCAACGCATAGCACATACACTGGCTCAGTAGGAACCCTGGAAATGATACCTCTCACTGACTCACACATAAAAGAAAAGGGATGCCCAACTTGACACTACCTGTTTCCAAACATGTATAGGGAGTGTAGTATGTGCATCTGACATAGGCAGCCCTGCAGCACCACCTGAGGCATGATTGCCATGTTTTATGCAATATAAAGCAGTGCTAAGCAGCTTTTACCAATATGTAGTATATGTAAACAAAATTGCTCGTGCAATGTTGGCCAAGGTCAGCCAAAGCTGAGCAAAGTCAGTTAAACATGCTCATATCTGATTTACTGTACCTTAAGCAGTCTGGTCTGGCCAGCATGAAAATAAAAAGCAGTGACAGGGCTTGAACCCAGGATACAGTGCACTATAGTCACAGTACTGAAACACTAAGCCATGATAGCATTACAATGGTACAGACACAGCAGGACAATTGTACACCAATGCAAACACAAAGCAATGCTGTATCATGCCCCTAATGAGGCAAATGGGTAACCTCACCCACATGCCTATGCAGACAGAGAACATCAGGCCAGGCATTGTGATGTGGGTTGTGTAGGCTATGAAGTCGCAAGCTAATATATGTGGCAATGGATGCTAAGACCTGTAGTATACTAGTATGCCTCAATCCACTATGATAGGCAACAATACAGACTGTAATGGTGTCCTGTACATAGCAGTGCAGGCACAGCAAATGTGTATAAGTGTCAGGTGAAACCCACATCCTATGTACACCCACAGTAACAATCCGGTGTACCCACATTTAAAAATGTACAAAGAATAGCTGTCCACCCTGTATGTAGAAATGTTGATAGGTCTATGCAAAGTGTCTCATGGAAGCCCTGCAGGCACAGCATGATCCCTGTTGATCTATGACACAAAGGTGAGCCCTGCTGTAAAAATACACCTTGATTTACCATACACATATGGTATAAATGTGTATATTGTGCGTGCTCACACACTCCAACAAATGTAGCGGATTTCAATCCGCATCACATTGAAAGGTCATACTGGGCATGCTCACACACTTAGGCTAAATACGGATGTGATGATAAGGGATCTATGGACAAACATGTATAGTCATCTCTACTTCCAGAAACACATTCACAAAGTGGTCTGAAAATCCTGCTATGTGTACACACAAACTGCCAAGGTCTGTGCATGTAGGTCAAAGGAGGTTGCCACTACTCAGCAGTCATCAGACCTGTCAGAGACTACCACAACACACTTGCGAGGAATCTGACTAGGCACGGTCATTAACTAGAAAGAACAATGAAGAACCTTAACAAGAGGTTTACTGGCCTCAAATAGTTGCCCCATGCAACAAGAATGAATGTAACCCAAGCTGTACTCAGTGGCATACTGTCTACGCAGCAGATCTCTGCCCAACAGACAGGTGCATGTCATGGTTACACTCAGATCTGTTCTGAGTTACAGCTCAATGGCACTAAATGTACAGAGCCAACTGATATTGGCAACATCCTGGCAGATAGGATCAGTGTTAACTTTACTCCCCTCTCACCCATGAAAGAGCACATGTCTATAATGGAAGACAGCAAAGTTGCTGTCATCACAGCTGCACAGGTAAAAAACACTCTCCTAAGCCAGTATCACAGCAGCCATGGGACCAGATAACTTCCCAGGCTGTGTAGTATCTACTTCCCTGAAGTAAACATTAACATGGAGGTTCTGTGGCTACTGACATTTCCAGAGGACTGCAAACTATGAGCCATCATTGTAAACACTAAAGATGTAGACATCCTACAAAAGGGCCGCACTGAAATAGATGGCTGTTGTCCAAGCCATGGGCTGTAGCTCAATGCCAAAAGGTGCATTATCATCACCTTTGTTAAAATCTCTGTAGCCAAGAACTGCAACATAGATGGTAGTATACCTCACACTTTAAGTGTGACAAGAGACCCTGGGTCATGGGTGGACAGTGGACACAACTGTGATAAGCACATTCCCACAGTAGTCAGGAAACCCTCTTATTTGGCACATCTCATCACAAAATGTGTCTCATGCAGAATAAAAGAGGACAGTGTTCCCCTCTACTCACCACTCACTAGAACTGTAAAAGAGTACGCCACTGTTGATATGTACCTCACAAGACAACTACAACAACTGGAAAGCCGGCATCAATACCTCACAAAGAGCATTAGTGGCCTGAAATACATGCCATACACAGACCATTGCAAAATGCTCCATCTGTACTCCCTTGCATATCGCCTACTCAGAGGTGTTCACTGCATAACATCCAAAGCTATGTCAAACATGCAGCTGTTGAATATGATCCACGTAAAACACTCACAATCACCCTGACCTTTGGACCCAAGACCACGAGTGAAATATGAAAGGAAGTGGTGTAGCCATTTACCTTATGGATATCCACACCTCCAGGTCACTGCCACAGCATGAGGCCTTGGAGACAATGCAAGTGCAACTAACATTGGGCAAAGCTGCCCATCAGATTGTAACCTACTACAGATCATGTACCTTGTCTCAGGAACCTCACTCAGTATTCCGGAGAACAATGGCAAATATAAAGGTCCTATCAAACACCATTATATGAGGAGATTACAACTACCCAAACAATGAGTGGGTGAATTACTCATATACAACGTCCTTTGCCCAATGTGTCCTACAGTTAAGAAACTCTTAACACCCTGGAACAGCTGGTCAGCACGCCCACTAGAGGTGACAACATACTGGACATGATCATCACCAACATGGGGTACCAGTGTTCCACAACAGAGATAAACCCCTCGCTGGTAATATCAGATCATTAAGTAATCACACTGGACATCCACATCGCACCCCCACACACAGTCAAAGGAACCACTGTGAATACATTTTCAAAAGCAAACAGCACCCTTCCCAAGACCAAAGTGAAAAGTCCCAAAGCCCTCTTGCTATAGGATAATGCTATACAATCTGCCAAATCATTTACAAGTGCATCCTATGAGCATGTACAGGGATGCATGGATCGAGACATCACAAATAAAACCAAGATGCACTCCTCCAAAAATAAGAAAACAATCTGGTGGTCATTGCCCATAAATAAGCTAGACAACAGAAGGAAGAAACTAACACCTGATAGAGCCAACTTCACTAAAGGAAAGGCATCACTGATCATTATTAGGATGAAACAATGATCGCTCATAAAATAATCCAAGCACAGTTTCTAAAGACAAACTGCCAAGGAATGTAAGAATAACAACCACAAAGCCTTCTGTAGCTATATCACACATGTAGGTGTCAACTTCCAAATATGCTGTCAGCTATTGAAAAAAGTAATGACATACACCAAACCAACTTTCATTGCCCACACCCAGGGGGACAAGTGCAGTGTAAACTCCCCCCATCACCCCAAAAGGACCTGTGTCTATCACAGAAGGATGCAGAGACACAGACATTACGGACATGCATGTAAAGACAGCCCTCTCCAAAGCTAAGAACATAGCATCAATGTGACTGTAAGTTGTCCCAGGCTGCGTCTTACACTAGGCCCACAAGGAACTACACCTTCAACTACATTCACTGTCCAGACTCAAGCGTATCACAGGCTATGTACCCAATGGAACCCATACACTGAAACATTGGAGATCTCCAGACACTGGACTCTGCACAACTTCGCCTTGTTAAAGGCATAGCCTGGCTCCCAAACCTAGTTGACTTATTTAAAACAGTTACCATGAACATAGATGGAGGTGAAAGTAGTCCACACAGCCCACCTGGACCTCACTGAGGGCTTACCACACCATTCCCCACTCCGTCATCATGGACAAGTGTACCAGCTTGAACATGAACAACTATGTCACAGGATGGGTGGCCAAGTGGCTCACAGATCAAACACACATGTTCATAGTTGTGGGTGCCATGTCCAACTCTAAGCCAGTCACACATGGCATCACACAGGTCTTGGTCTCGGGACCCCACCTGTTCAGTCGATACTGCTCAGAGGTACAGGCAAGCATGGCAGGTGTAAGGCTGAACAGATTTGCAGATGACTGGAAACTGTGGTCCATAATTGACTGCATAGCTGACACAGACATTCTCCAGAAGTGTCTTACAGAGACAGATACCTGGTGTCAAAACAATGCCCTCAAGCTGAATGGCAAAGAATGCATAGTCATCCCCTTTGGGTAATACAAAGTGCACACAAATTACCACATAGGTGGTAATCCAGCATGTACGGAAAAAGTAATTATGGCCCTGGGGACACAGGTAGATAGTAAACTCACCTTTGATGATCACATGGCCAAAGTGTTTAGACATTCGTTCAATGTAGGCCATCTAATGTCACCTAATGTAACACACTTCATATAGTCTGATGATGTCACCATCCTACAAATATAACTGTGGAAGAGAAACCCCCCAGTAATATGTATAGCGCATCGTGTTAATGCGTACTCCTCTAGTATCATGAAGTAGTTAGGTAGGGGATTGAATCCTGCACTTGGTGAGTGTGTGAGCTGTATGTGTGTGACACTGTTGGTCAATGTGTTGTGGGTTTTGCTTTTACCACTGTATGACATATCAGTATGCATTGCACATGTGAGCTAGCTGTGTGTCAAATACATATCTGTACATGTTACCTCAATGATTGCATGTGTGGGAACCCTGCTTTCTCCAAGAACACAGCTGTCATCCTTGCCAGACTGTGCTGCTGCTTCCCAGACCTTAGGTGACATCTGTATGCTTGTGACAAGGCCAGCCACTGCAGTGATCCCTGGCCTAGGTCATCTGTGTCACACAAAGGCATTACGGTTCCTATTGGAATGTGTGAGTGAGGGTCTATGGCCAAGGTATATGTCATACCTGTTCAAATGCAGCAAAGTCTGTCAATGATGACTATTCATAACATGTGTAGAACAACCTATGCGGATATGCATGCAGACCCCTCATTGCTTATGTGATCCACCAAGGGATTCCAAAATACCTTTGGAAATGTGATTAACAAAGGAGAGATGACATAACACTTGGTTGCATGTACACATCGGTACCTGTTCATCATGCTGGTGGCTACTACCTATGTGGTACTGTGGAGATAATATGTTCCTTAAAGGTGGATGACTATGCTCAGTTTGTCTTATAGCTTTACAGCATGGGTTTGACAACAGGCATCTGTCTGTATAATACCCTTGTGGAGTATATGTGTGTCATCTGGAGAATGCATTATAGGCCACAGTATGCATTAACAGACATGGACGGACATATCCCTACTGTGATTGCTTGTACCTAAGAGAGCTATATGGCAAACAGGAGTGTTCTCAGTAATGGGTGCAGGTGAATACCAGTGGTTACTGGCATTGTATAGTACCTGAAGGATCCAAATGTTGCTGTGTGTCCTACATCTGTGTGTCATTTGTCAAGACATCATCTAACGTAGACATGTCCAACCTGTGGCCCACGGGCCACATGCGGCCCTCAGAGCTCTTCCATGCTGCCCTCAACCTCTAACTGCAACATCGATGTACGCATGCCCCAAAACACTTTTTTTTGTTTTGTGTTTTTCGCTCCCATGACCTGTAACGATAATGTCGATGTGCACATGCGCCAAAGCACCTTCTAGTTTTGTTTTTGAGCCAAAAAAGGGTCAGTGTGTTTATGCCATTATTTTGCGCTGAACAATCAGTGTGTGTGTGTGTGTGTGTGTGTGTGTGTGTGTGTGTGTGTGTGTGTGTGTGTGTGTTCTCGCTGAAGAGGGACTCATGTATGGATTTGCCACTGTTCCCTTTGAAAAGGACAGCAATTACCTGTGTTAATAGGTAAGTATGGAGTGAGTGAGTGCATGCATGAAAGCAGAATTGTGTGCGTGAAAGTGGAAGAGTGTGTGTGTGTGTGTGTGTGTGTGTGTGTGTGTGTGTGTGTGTGTGTGTGTGTGTGTGGATGAGAGAGAGAAAGATGCATGCACAAAGAGGCTAACAAAGATCATTCTACCTACTGAACACAAACAAGTTAGCTCACAAATATATCATACATTAAGAGTACACTTTCATTAAATTGTGGCTTTCCTGACAGGGAGAGTGTTGTATTGAACATGAACTCATACCTCCTAACTGTATGGATTTTCAAAGAATGTCTGGATTGTTGCCTTATCTTCCAATTTGTGTCTTTTGCTTAGGAAAATAAAGTAGTCATCCAAGGTAATACAGTTCCAGGGAGTAAGAATGATACAGCAGCCTAGGGTTAATGGTCAGTATTGGACTGACTATGTGGGACTGTAGCATATAAAGTTGTATTATTTTTTCAGACAAACAAAAAAGATCCTAGTACTGTTTTTTCATTGGTGGGTTCTAAGCAGTGGTAGATTGGACAACAGTAAGCTTAGCTTTGGCAGATCATCAATACTGGCAAATCAATGTCATTTTTTAAATGTTGGGGATTTTAGTGTGTATGTGTGTGCTTATGTGTTTGGAGTGCTGCAACAGTAGATGATTATTAAAGACAGAGACTTACGGACTGTGGAGAATATGTTTCTTTGTTTCAAAACCTAATACTTGGGTACGCAAGCCAGAAGTAGATTTTTTAAGCCATAGCTTCTTGCCATTTACAGTGGACGGATATTTACATTTAATGGACAATGTATTAGTGTGGGCCTGTGGGGCTCTGAAGGATGCCAAGTCTACCACTGCCAATGTCTTGTAAAGTGACCTGGAAATGGATATTGGGATGTTACTGAAAAAATATAGTAAGTGGGCTTAGAAATATTGTTTGATTAAACAAAGTGTACTTTCAATTTACAGGCCATAATTTAATTTATTTCAGGTAGTCCAGATACTGGTAGATTGTATACCATTAGACTTAATTAGGGAGAGCTGTCATTCTGGGGAAACAAGCAGTCCTAGTTTCAGTGAAAGCTCTGTGGTTGCTTGCAGGTAGGAAGTTGCAGGATGTTGATGCAATGTGTTTTATGTATTATTTTTAATGCATTTGTCATTTCAAAGCATAGTTTTCTTTGATGCAAAAGAAGGCAGGACTGAATGAGCCATATAATGTTTAACTGACAATAATGGGATAGAAAGATTATGGGCAGGATTCACGATGGCTTGCACGGAGTCTAAGAGTCGTGTAAGACTCCATGCAGCCATCGCGATCCAGGAACAGCCCGAAATCCCATGTAAGAGACCAGCTAAAATGACTCTTACACGGGCAGGGCGTGGATATGCTAATCACCTCACTTGCACTCGAAAGGCATGCAAATGAGGTAGATTAGCAATCCACGAAGCTGAAACCAGCCTGTGTAAGAGTCGTGTTAGGTGCAGAAATGTACTCAGTTGACAACTGAGTACGTTACTGCAAATAACACAATGGAGCCATGACAGCTCCAAATAAAGTGTGCATATGTTGCAGTCAGCATGCCAATGTCCAAATATGTGGCCATTGGCACGGTAACCCGATGCAAACATGAAATAAAATATTTTTTTTTTCGGCGATCGGCGATGTTTAAACGCAGCGCAGCCCCGCGCAAACAGGCTGGGCTAAATAAGACATAAAAATAAAGGTTTGAAACCCACAAATGTGGGTTTTATGTAATGCATGGATTTGCAATGCAGGGACTAGCAGACCTAAAACAACATGGCCACCGTCTAGTGGTTGCTAAGGGGGGAAGCTAAGTGTAAGACATGTAACTAAGCATTAATAGGCAATCCTATGTAAATGAGTGGTAGGATAGTGAATCACACTGTCACATAGCATATGAGCACATTCCGTGTAATGTAAGAGTTAGATAAGGGGGAGTAACAGAGTAGGAGATAGGTGACATCACAGGGGGGAATGTCACAAAGAAATCAAGCTCGTTGGAGCAAAGTGGTATGTGAAAGATGTCAATCACACAGCATAAAAAGAGGAGTGTCAACAGATAAGCATGGGAAAGTCAAGAAAAGGAAGGTGTACACTGTGGCCAACACCAAAGTTTCTTGCTGTGTGTGCATGTGCGCGTGTGCACGCTGGGAGGCGCGAGTAAGACAGAGTGCGCGCGTGTAAGGCAGAGTAAGCATGTAGGAGCTTGTGTAAAGATCTCTTAACCTGTTTGCACTGGTGTGCACGCATTTTAACCCGAATAAGCAGATTCTAGTTGGTGTAAGCATGTGTGTGTGCGTGGTAGCCACTATGAGCGTGTTTTCGTTGGTATGTGTGCTGCTCCCCCCTGAGGAAACAGAGAGGAAAAAGGAAGCAGAAGAAATAGTAGGAAGCTAGCAGGGAATACTGGAAGTGCTAGCAGGTGAAAACAATTAGAAGCAGGCAATTACACAGGCAGAATACTAGCTCAGCCCAGCACTTAAAACACTGCAAACAGCATTGCAGTATGTTTCTCTCAAGAGACACTGCAAGACAGGAGTAAGCTAGTAGAAGTGAAAACTGAAAAAGCTGCACTCAGACCAAACATGCTAGGGGCTGCCATAGCTGTTATAAGGAGACATAGGAGACTTGCTGAAGATGGTGACAATGCAAATGCTGCCAGACAACCCACAGTGAGGAGACAGAGAAGAGTGTACATGCCCAGGGTCACCTACCAGGGGTTACATGATCTGGAGATAGTGGAGCGCTATAGAGTGGACAGAGACCTTCTGCAGCAAATTGTTGAGCTGTGCAGGCCATGCCTCACACACAGAACCAACAGAGGGGAACCCATCCCAGTGGAAACCAAGGTATGTGTTGGCCTAAGAATACTAGCAACAGGTACCTTCCAGAGACCAACTGGTGATATGATGGGGATATCACAGGCATCAGCCTCCAGGGTACTGCACCAGTTCCTGGATGCCATGTCAGCACATGTCGGTGAGCATGTATATTTCCCCAATGCCCATGAGGTATTGGCCAGCAATATGCATCTCTTCCAGCAAATAGCAGAATACCCTGAGGTAGTGGGTGCAATAGACTGCATGCACATACACATCAAAGCACCAGCCGGTGAGCGGGGTAGGGCCTACATTAACCGCAAGGGCATCTTCTCCATCAACTGCCAGGTCGTGTGTGATGCCCAGGGCATAATAATGAATGTGTGTGCTGGCTGCCCTGGGAGCTACCATGATTCCCATATCTGGCATTTGACGCAGCTGTATCAGACATTTGCCAATGGGGACATCCCACATGGTTACCTAGTGGGGGAAGCAGGATATGCACTGGAGCCGTGGCTGATGACACCCATCAGAAACACACACACACCTGAACAAGAACGCCATAATGAGGCACACGCACAAACACGTAATGTAATAGAGCGTGTGTTTGGGCTTCTCAAGTCACGGTTCTGGTGCCTGGACACATCTGGTGGAGCCTTGCAGTACTCACCAACTACATGTACCCAAATTGTCATGGTATGTGCTATGCTACATAATATGATTCTGCGAAAACAGCTGCAGCAGGACCAGCATAGGGCCGGGACAAACAGCCCCCACCACTGCCAAGGCCATCACAGGCAGAGCGTGACTCGGAGGAGGAACAACCTGAGCCTGCCCCAGTAGGCAGAAGGAGGCGTGCCCAGTATGCCCTGGCCTTGGCAAAGAGGCAACGCATAGCACATACACTAGCTCAGTAGGAACCCTGGGAATGATAACCCTCTCTGACTCACTCATATAGTAATAGGGACGCCTAACATGACACAACCTGCTCTCAAACATGTACAGGGAGTGTAGTATGTGCATCTGACAGAGGCAGCCCTGCAGCACCACCTGAGGCATGATTGCCATGTGTTAAGCAATGTAACACCATCTAGTATATGCAAACATGAAGACCCTGCCTAACATCTCACCCTCACCAAGCATGATGCCATACTATGAAGACAACAAGATCAAGTACAATAATTGGCTGAAGTATTGCTGTTAGCAAGGGGGAACACATGGCTGACAGCCTGGGCTGACATGCCGAGCAAGACATGATATCCCACCTGCTAGGGATGGCACACACCCAGCACACCTGGCTGTGTGAATACTGGCAAAGGCTGTCGTCACCCCCACTGTACCTTGAATAGGTAAGGCTGGAAACACAAACCCACCACCATAGGTAGCACAAGGGATAACAACCTGGACGTAATGCTACCCAATGCCAGAAGTCTAACCTGCAAGGTGCATGCAGACCAAACCCACCACAGCATGGAGAGTGGTAATATCTGTTCTGTAACAGAAACCTGGGTCAAGGGCCAGAAGAGCACCCTAATATTACCAGGTTATGCCTCATACCATGCTCTACAGCTCCAAAACATGGAACACACTACAATAGGAGTGTGGCTATCAGTAATTGTCAAGAATAACCAAACCCCCAGGTTGGAACCACAGCAAGAAGCAGCATGGACTATCCACGGGCGAGTAACACTGGCTCAAACTGTGTCCCTGTTTGAAGCCTGCTACAGACCACACTCACAAACCCAGGTACCCCAGCCAGCTTTCCTGAAGACACTGCAGAGTATGAATGTCTCAACAAAAATCCCAGTCCATGATAGGCTGAGCTCCACACTCATACTCAACAAGAGAAATCTGGTGAAGTGCATGGGAGATAGTTGGTGTACACTGGGGGCCATCCCTGTGTCACATCTAGTAAAGTAAACCCTACATGGGCATAATATGCACATTGCAAGGGGTGTTGAAACTCACACACAGTCTGTCCATGCTCAAACAAGGCCAGGGCAGATAGCCTAGTATGAACCTATGACGATACAAATTGTGCAGGACACAAAGGATTATCACACAGCTGTCCTACCTGATGGTAAGAACCATGGTGATAATCCACAAATATGCTCTGCAGCACTCTAATATCACAAACAATACACCAAACCCACACACATTGCCAACATCCTACCTAACAGATTCCTTGCAAACTCCCCACCAGCACCTAACTGCCAAATATCTATCCCAGCAGAGTGCTGGCCCCCTGACATTGCAGATGCTGAGGTAACAGCCAGCATCCACAAAGCACAGCACACAGCAACAATGGTACCAGATGGTGTCCTGGGTTGTGTCCAACAAGTACTGTAAGAAGAATGGAACACCAAATAGCACTACTGCTCACTATCAGTCTTACCACAGGTATGTACCCAAAGAGCAGTGTACAGCAACAGTGGTCCCTCACCACAAAGGGGGTGCCTGAATGGATACTGAAAACTATCACCCCTCAACACCGACTATCTACATTGGCAAAGTAATGGAGAGGATGATCATGGATCCCAGGAATAACGAGATTGGGTATCTACAGACATTGGACCCTACCCAGTGTGGCTGTCATAGGGCAGATCCTGACCCTTAAACATGTCTGACTCATGTGAAACATGCACCAAGGCCATTGATGTGGGGAATGTGGATCACACAGCCTATCTGGACCTTGCTAAACCCTTCCATACAATACCCTAGTCGGCAGTACAGATAAGCTCACCAACCTAACTGTAAAGCCCTATGCAAGTAGATGGGTTGCAAACCAGCTCAAGGACAGAACTGACCTGGTCAGACATGCTGCAGCCATGTCAGACTGCAAACCAGATACAACTGGCATCCCACAAGGCATGGTCCTGGGACCTCTCTTGTATGCTATATATGTCACATAGGTACAGGCCAACATTGAAGGACTCTGTCTGAACAGGTTCACAGAGGACTACAAACTGCCCACCATATCGGACCCTCCAGCTGACACAAGCAATCTACAAAAGGCACACAAAGAAACAGACAAGAGTTGCCACAGCCATGTTAACAAGCTAAATGCAGAATAGTGTATAGTCATCCCTTCTGGAAACACAGTACATGGCCAGAAATTACCACATAGGTGTTAACCCAGTAAGTACATCAGGAGCAATAAGAGACCTGGGGACACAAGGTGATAGATATCCTGCATGTGACAACCATGTGTCTGTAGTGGTTACAGAAACATACCATATACCCACCTAATCATGAAGGTAAGCACAGCTCGGTCAGGGTAGGTCAATGTGCCTCTCCAGTCATCCATCAGCAGCCTCACAATTGTGTACAATGGCCCTTCAGGGATGTACCTTAGCAGACACCTGCATCAACTGGAAAGACCCCACAAATACCCCACCAGGAGGATCGCAGAGCTGTAACAGATGCCATGTGTCACCTGATTAAACAAACTGCAGCTCCACACAGTGCCATATTGCCTGGCTGGAGGTGAACTGTGCCTGATGTATAAAGCCATGACCCAAGCTGGCATCAATGGACATTTGGCACCATGTAAAATTTGAATGCTGGTGACCTATGCAGCTGACAGGCCTGAGCCCCAGCACAGACATAAACAGGACATGCTGTACCAATTGGTCCATAACTTAGAAGCTCACACCACTCACGACTAAACTCCCAGTACAGGTTATCCAGGGAGTCCTTCATTGACTCTCATCCAGAGGAATCATGATGACTGCATGGGAGATGGTAGGTGTACCCTGGATATCACCTGTATGTCACGGGTAGACAGAGGCACAGCACACTAACCTTGACATATGTCATGGCAAACACTAGTAAATGTGTGTTGAAGGACAAACACTCTCTGACTAGCATTACAAATGGACTAGAGCACATGGCCATTGTTTGTCACTGTCCACACAAGTTGTGGAATACATTAACAATGTCGGACAATCATGTACTATGCTGTCCATATCTGAACAAAATTCAACATGGTCATATCTGCACAACTGGCCCTCAACCAGTCTGGTGTGCTCACTATAGATATTACAAGCAGTGATAGGACTGAAACCGATTATACTGTCCACCACAGTGAAAGTACTGCACCAGTACACTGTACGACAATACAACTGTTCGGTCAGTAGGAAAGGATGTTGACAACTGTATGCAAACTATCCCATGGCGACCCTGCAGGCACAGCATAATGCCTGTTAGGTTCAGACACAAATCAGTTGGGCAGTAAGAATACAACCTGATGTCCAACACTCAACTGTACATGTGAAATATAGATGGCGTCCACACACAAACACAAATGTGGTGGTCCACAGATCACAACATAAGGAAAGGTCACACTGGGCATGCTCACACACTTAGATAAATGAGACGTGTCAGTCAAGAAGCCATAGAAACTGTGAACTGGGCATGCTCACACACTTAGGCCATGTCACAGTTCAGCAGTTGCACACACATATCTGGCATTTGTATGTGTTAACACAGGAACCTCACACAATACAAAAATCTTCCCAGTGCACACAGTGAAATTACAACAGAGACATAAGTAAAGTACTGGATCCCACTCATATGCAAACATCTTCCACAGTACACAAGTTGTTCATAGAGATAGGGAAGGCTATGGCAATAAAGACATACAAACAGTATATGAGCAACAGATACTTGAATCTGACAGGTAAACATATGGCCGTAGAGTGCAATACTAGTCTGCTGTCCCTAGGGAATACAGAAGGCTATCCACAGTGTATTTGGCGTCTGCCTCCACAGTACAGTAGGCCACTGTGCCTGTGCAAAGCTAATGCATAGATATGCTCTCCCCTGTACTGATGGATAGTAACAGATGTACATACCTCTTCATACATAATGATGTCAGCACACTATACATATGTCAGGAGCAGAAGTGATACCTAGTAATTTGAATAGCGCGCTCTGCTACTGCATCTCTCACAAGTGTCATAACATAGTTAGGTAAGGGTTTGAATCCTGAAAGTGCTCAGTGTGTGGGGGAGTAGTGTGTGCAATTCCATGTGTAAGAGAAATGTTCCTTTTGGCAACTAGTACAACACAACACATGCTGCATATTCCACTGTCTAAACACTGATGATGTCAGCACCCTATAAGTACAGCAGGAGAAAGCAATCCTCTCAGTAATGCAAATAGCGTGCTCTGCTACTGCGTCTCTCACAAGTCTCATAACATAGTTAGGTATGGGTTTGAATCCTGCAAGTGCTCAGTGTGTGTGTGAATGTGTGTTGGGGAGTAGTGTGTGCAATTCCATGTGTAAGAGAAATGTTCCTTTTGGCAACTAGTACAACACAACACATGCTGCATATTCCACTGTCTAAACACTGATGATGTCAGCACCCTATAAGTACAGCAGGAGAAAGCAATCCTCTCAGTAATGCAAATAGCGTGCTCTGCTACTGTGTCTCACAAGTGTCATAACATAGTTAGGTAGGGGTTTGAATCCTGCAAGTGATCAGTGTGTGTGTGTGTGACTGTGTGGGGGGGGAGTAGTGTGTGTGCAATTCTATGTGTAAGAGAAATGTCCCTTTTGGCAACTATTACTACACAACACATGCTGCATATTCCACTGTCTAAACACTGATGATGTCAGCACCCTAGAAGTACAGCAGGAGAAAGCAATCCTCCCAGTAATGCAAATAGCGTGCTCTGCTACTGCGTCTCTCACAAGTGTCATAACATAGTTAGGTAGGGGTTTCAATCCTGCAAGTGCTCAGTGTGTGTGTGACTGTGTGGGGGTGAGTAGTGTGTGTGCAATTCTATGTGTAAGAGAAATGTCCCTTTTGGCAACTATTACTACACAACACATGCTGCATATTCCACTGTCTAAACACTGATGATGTCAGCACCCTAGAAGTACAGCAGGAGAAAGCAATCCTCCCAGTAATGCAAATAGCACACTCTGCTACTGCGTCTCTCACAAGTGACCTAACATAATTAGGTAGGGGTTTGTATCCTACAAACGCCATGTGTATTTTTGTCACATAGTTTGTCCATGTGTGTGGGGTGTTGTTCCCAATATTCCACGACATACATTATATCAGTAATGTCAATGCACACATGATGTATGTGTGTAGCACCTACACATATGTACCTGTTAACTGCAATAGTTCCCATGTCCGAAGCCTGCCTCATATGAATACATGGAATATGCATTAGACAACTGTATGACTGTGGTGTTCTGTGCAGGGGCTGCATGTGGTATCTGAATATACAGTGTGGGTTGTAGATGGTGTCATCCCACCAGCGAGGGATACATGACTGGTCTGGAGCATATAGTCCACATGTTGGTGATGAACAGTTGCAGCATGTTGTCAGGGAATGAATGCTAAGAACCCTTCAGATAGGGTCTTGGAGCTAGAGTAATGCTCACACTCTATGTTTATGTAGTCGCAGTCCACCCATATAATGGTGTTTGTAGAGACCGTCATATTCCCAGTGTTGTCAGGAAGGCCAAGTGGGTTTCCTGGGTATGGGAGGGTGGTGTGTGCCAGGCTATAAACCTGAAGGCTGTCTAACCCACTGTTAGTTGCAAATGGATAGGCTCTGATGCTTTGTGCTGTGCCACCAACCTGGGGGTGTGTGTATCTGAGGTGCCTTTGGATACATCCCCCCTGTTCTGGTTTGGTGCATGTGTAGGGGTCGACAAGCATGGTATGAGGTATGACCTGGCAGTGATGGTGTGCACCTGGGAGCCTTGTACCAGGAGTCTGTTACTGCACGGATATTGCTGTACCCCATGCTATGGACAGTTTCCACTGCATGCATCTTGAGGTTTACACTGCTGCTGTTGAGTAGCATTTCTATTAGTGTCCTATCCCGTGTGATACCTGTGTAGGTGGCTATGTAATGTCAGCCTTGCATACAAAGGCACTATGTGTGTAGCAACAGCCTCTGCCAATATGCAGCGGCCCATGGGTGACAGGTGCAAGCTGTCCCAAGCAAAGCAATGTGGCTTGTCCAGCATGTAATCCCACACTGACAGGCATTGGATCCCCTTTGAATGTCACCAAAACATACGTTAATTGCAGAAACTGATCATCCTGTCTACATATTGTGGCAGCATTCTTGGTGAGGGTAAGATGCTACTCAAGGTCAGGGTCATACCAACCTGTGCCACAAGCTCAGACAGCCCCTCTATGTCCCCTAACATGTAGTCCAGGGAGGTGCGTCAGAGGTCATACACACTGGCACAAACAATGACTGTGTCATACTTCTACATGCCATGGAGTGACCGGTATGCTTGTGTTATGTGGTGGATCATAGTGCCCGACGGGCATCTCAGCATGACCTTCACCTTGTTCAGCCTGGTGAGCAGGACCTCAGTGTACCTGACGATAGAGGTACCTCATACAACTGTAGCAGGTGTGTTGTCAAGCCGTATGGCCTGTGACTGTTTGGCACACAGGCTTTGTGAGCTATGTGTTGCACGTGCTCTGCTCTGGCTTAACGTTTGCTTGTGTGTCTGCTTTGCAGGTGTCAGCTGCTCAGGCAGGATGCTATTCTGAGAATCCAGTAATGTACCTGTGTGTTTCTGTGTTTGGATTGCGGTTGTGGCAGGTCTATGGGAGACTGGTACTGTATTCACTGTAGTATCCCACTCCACCTGACAGGGTGTGCCAGTACTGAGTTAAGAGAGCTTAGCCCCCAGTTTGGCTATGTGGTTGCATCTTTTACATGTGTTGTAAGTGTATGGGACGGGGAGAGGGTTGTCTGTGTACATGAGGCAGCTGTAACATTGCCACATGACGCACAGATTCACCAACTGGACCTGAGAGTAGATTCACAGGTGGCCTTTGCACATGCTACCATAGCATTGTGAATCCCATACTAAGTAACGACACATAGGGCCAATGGGAAACAAGGTACTCAAGGTGAGTATGTGAGGGTGTAGTGCTCCTGATATGTTAGTGCTGGCATATATGAATGCTGTCTTGAGCAAATGCGAGGTAAGTAATATGCAATGTGTTACAGGCAAGCTACATGCAAACAGGATAAACAGTGGCGTTCTGTCAAGTGAGACATGGACAACAGTACAGTTAGCAATACAGATGTCACTAGGGATCCACAGAGGCACTGTAAATCTGCACTGCAGGTGGAATCAGTGTTTCAGGAACATAACAAGCAAACATGCATACAAACAAAGCTACAGTCAGCAGGCCTGTATGTAGACTATGCTACAACAAACAAGGTATACAACTTCCAGTAGGTAACAGTGCATATATGCAGGCACTATAAGCCTGTACCCAGACATTCACAGGTCAGACGGGCTGGGTCCAGCCACACCCGCCACAAGTGTATAGACCACGTACTTTCGTAATGTTGAATAACTGACCTGATACCCAAGTGCTCATACCTGTAATAATACACATGTCAAATAACAGACACTGAGCCCTCACTCAGCAGTTCCAGACTTAGTATGATGTATGCTACCTGTCCTGGCACCACAGTATCCTTGACATGTATGGAGACTCTCCCTCCTGTCATAGTTAGTTCTGTGTTTTGGTGCTGTCATGCATGGTATGAGGTGTGACCTTGTAGTGCTAGTGTGCTCTTGTGAGCCTTGAACCTGTTGTGTAGTACTGCACAGATATCAACATCCTCAAACATCCTCATTGCAGAGTCGAGTGTGGACAGCATGCAACTCGCAGTTGACATGAACATCATTGAGTATCAATATATACATTGTCGTATCCCCTGTGCTACCTATGTAGGTGGCCATCTATTGACAGCCTCACCACCAGTATGCAAAGATGTGCAGACAGTACACTATGGTAATTGCTATGGGTTTTTAAAAACAATACAATGACATTCATACTGTAACTGCATCAGGCATGCTGGTATATACCCACAATGATATCATTGCACTGTACTGTTGTCAGCATCATACTATTGCAACACTTCTATGTAGTCACCCTGTGCATCAGCCCCATGTTAACCTGTTCCTGCACCGATGTTACAGATTGCAGGAGGTGGCACATTTTCATCATATGCACAGGGTGTGTACCTGGTATGCCTGAGTCTGCCACTGATACAACCAATTGACTTGTCTGTGTATGTGTGTGTTGTTGAGGGACAGTAGTACAAGATGGGGCAATGTTGATGCAGTGTGTGCATGTATGCGGTAGCCCTAGGTGTTATCACTTTGCATGTGTGTATGCATGCACACAGTCCCACCTCATGGCTGCCATATACAGGTGTTTGTGGACAGCCACAGACTGTACCTGCCAGGTCATACAGATCACTGTCTGTGGCCACAGACACGGTACCTGTGCCTGGCAGGTGTGCTACGGACCGTATCAGGTACTAAGCCAGACTGTGTACTGTCATCAGAAGCAGGTGGTTGGTGACTGGAGACAGGTCCCTGTTGGGACTGTCCAGCGCCACATGCAAGTGGTCTCCTGGGGCGGTCTGATGACAGCACAGACCCAGCATTGCTGGGGCTGCTGCTGGCACTATGTGAGTAGCCGCGGGCCTGTTGTCGTCCGCGACAGCTGCCAGCTGCTGCTGTTGCTGGCATACGGCCACGTCGACGCCTCACCCATCCACCATTGCCCTGGCTCATGGACATGAAGTTGTGGAACAGATCTAATGTGTCCCCCCAACGTCTGTCAATGACCTCGGTGAAGTTACGGATGGCATCCGCAACATCACGCATACTGTCACTCATAGCTGTGCGACATGCTCTCAGCTCCCTCAGACCCTGTCTGGTGTACCGTTCCATACTTGACTGTGCCTGCATTACAGCCCGAAACATAGCTGAGGTTGAAAGACCTCTGTGGGCATGTCTGACAAGGGCGGTATGCCCATGGATGCTCCCACGAGAACTCCTGGATGTCTGCCTGTGTGGTACCATGTCAGGACCCTGGCTATGGCTGCTGTGTGGGGATGCATGTGCCACTGATACCACATTACCCTGGTCAGTGCCCACTGTATCCTGTCCATCATCTAGGGACATTGGTGACAAAGGATGCATTGGCAGGATGACTGTGCACATTGATGGGGTCGACAGCTGTGTAGTGTCAAT
The DNA here is from genome assembly GCF_019279795.1 of Protopterus annectens. Classification (NCBI taxonomy): domain Eukaryota; kingdom Metazoa; phylum Chordata; order Ceratodontiformes; family Protopteridae; genus Protopterus; species Protopterus annectens. The sequence goes on along the minus strand of NC_056747.1, from coordinate 428,280,168 downwards.
TGGCTGACCAATGACGAACCCTGGCACACCTACCTGTGCCATTACACAGGTATCATCATTACTACTATCCACTGCAGCTGATTCAGGTTCCCTGCTGCACAACACCAGAGCAGCACCAGAACCTGTGGGAGTAAGACAGGAAACACAGTTTACAATGTGTACACAATGTCACCACTGATGCACACCTGCACACATGGGCACATGCACACATGGGGGCACATGCACACATGGGCACATGCACACATGCACACATGGACACATGCAGACATGCACACATGGGCACATGCACACATGCACACATGGGCACATGCACACATGGGCACATGCACACGTGCACACATACACACATGGGCACATGCACACATGCACACACCTCAGTATATGAGATATCAACACACAGACACAAACACACCTGCAAACACATAGCACTACTGCTTCAGCCTATTATTACTGTTAGTATCAAGAGTATTGAAGGTAATGGTATTACACACTCACCAGCGTGGATAGTCTGCCTTGCTGTTACACCAGAGGGACCTGCAGAAAAGAAACATTTATTGTCAGTGGGCACAACTGTGCCATTGATACTGTGGGCATGATACAGTTCAGTAGTGCAACAGTTAGCTTCCACAGGTCTACTGCTGATATTGAGAATATCACTCTTGCACAATAATTACCAAGATTACAGCTACAAAACGAGGACACACCTCACACATGCATAACCTAACAGTGTACAGAATGGTCAACTATACACATGGCATGTTACCTGCATGCGCCGTGTCCTGCTGCTGGGTGGCTCCAGCCTCGTCATTACACATGCATGCTGCTGCTGTTGCTGTTGGTCTGGAGCCACAACACTTAGGAGTAGTCCCTCCAGTCTGGTGAGGGGGAGATGTCTAGACACCCCACCATCTGTGGCAAGCTGCTGTCTGTGGATATCCGATGCACGCTGATGGACATTTCTAATTAAATCACTGCAGTGATGGCGTACCTGCTCATATGTCCGGTTATGTGTGCCTATGTCATTTACCCAACGGACCAGGTCTTGCCACAGTGCAGCCCTCTCCTGCTGGTTCTGGCTGGTGCGGGAAAAGAGCATTGTGAAATCCCGCACCAGGCTCTGGTGTATCTCTTCCTCCTCTGCAGCGGAGTACACAGGGTTCCGCTGGTGAACCATAGCCCTGAAAAGGAGAAGGAAAATATGTCAGCAATATCTGTCAGGAAACTATTGGCACACATAATACACATAATACTCGACTGTAGTGATATAACTTAACCACCATATATAGCATCTGTCTGTCTATTGCGGGATACACATGTAAATGACCAGATATCAGTGCTCATCCGACAACTGTGCAACAGTACCTGGCACACTCCATACAACAGACTAGTATACTGCAGCTGTCAGCACACTGGTTCAGGTACAATGCACAACCTCACACTGGGAGTTTGTATCAAGGTATTGTATGGGGAACATTATCAGCCCATGCACTGCACACAATGCACGTTACATATTTCACTGGAAATGCACACTACTCTTACTTGCCACACTACAGTGACATACAGGGTAACACAGCACAACATATGGCAATGTAGTATGTGTTGATCTCAATACCTCACACATCTGTCTCTGGCCTCACATCAAGGACACACACTACCATGACAGACAGACAGTCATGGTGAGCAATCATACCAGTACATAACATGCACCCAGTCACTGGCACACTCATTCCACCTCACATATTTCGTTTGCAATGTGTTCATGGGTGTGCACTGTGTCTTAGGTAGGTAGTGTGCTTTTGGCCTTGGGCCTACAGCAGCATACTGTTATGCTATCCTGCCCCTTGTGACACATGTGTTATGATCGTATCTGCTCCTTACAAACAGTTACACAGGGTGACTCATATGGCATATTACCCATCTGCATAACATTCAGCAGGGGTATGTCTGACATCTACTCATGGGGAGCCTTGCTTCTTAATTCTGTGTGGTTTACTACAGGGTATGTCATATTTGTGGGTAGGGTCCTGTACCTCCACCATGTGCACTATACTGCAGTGACAAGGACGACAGACATAGATAATTTGTGTTGTGGATGTTGGAGGTGTTACCATGGTTGTTAGACAACTGTCATGGGTGTGACCGAACTATGTATATCCAGCAGTGGTAACCTCTATGTAGGTAGTCTGTGTGCACTCTGTGGTCTTGTCAGTCACTCTGCATAGGTATTGTGTTTGAGTGCATTGACACAGTTACATGCATATGTCTGTGTCCTTCTCCATATTTGTAGCTGTCATGGGAGGTACATACCATGTAGGACATTGTGGGGTGTAGAGGGGTACAGTGACCTACACGTCCATAGCTGACACACCATGTCCGCTGACACATTCCATGTGCAGGTATTACAGGACTAGTGTGCCACTGTGTATATCAATGGGGAGCCTATTGTACACTTGTTGCCCCTGTTCCCCCCTGACACATGCAGTGGTGGGCAGGCATGCACATATGTGGTGATTACTGGTGTCAGTGTTTTTGAATGGGGTATGGTACTCCAGTATCCACACTGGTATTCACTCCATGCCTTTGACACCAGGCACCTGTTGCAATACATCTGCACACATGTGCCTCACACAGTATATATATATATATATATATATATATATTGAATATATTTATATCTGTATATATATATATATATATATATATATATATATATATATATATATATATGTATATATGTATTGATATATTTATATCTGTATATATATATATATATATATATCTGTATATATATATATATATATATATGTTTGTATATATGTACATAATATGTATATATAGATGTAGATATATACATATAGATGTGGGGAGAGAGTGAGAGAGAGAGACAGAGGGAGAGTGAGAGGGGGTGGGACAGGAGAGAGAGATAGTCATATACAGACATATCTGTTGTCAGTCAGATCTATCTGTATATGTATATGCATCTACATATATCTATATATGTATGTGTGTATTACATATATCTGTAGGTACATATTCTACCAATCTCGATGTCTGTGCAGTAAGTGAAACCTGGTTCAAGGCTCCTGAGAGCACACCAGCGGTACCAAGCTATACCTCGTAGCATGCTTTTTGGCCCCAGAACTCGGGCCAAAACAAAAAGGGAGGGGGAGTGTCCATATTCATGAAGGACACCCACACCTTCAGGTTAGTGGCAACACATGAAGCATCAGAGACCATCCAGGTGCAAATAACCGTAGGCAAACCTGCTATACAACTGGTAGCATGTTACAGACCACCCTCCCAATCTCAGGAACCACAGTCAGCCTTCCTGAAGACATTGGAGGATATGAATGTCCCACCACACACCATCATATTGTGAGACTTCAACCACCCTAACATACACTGGGTGCATTATTCTAGCCCAAACACCCTAGCCCAAAGGTTCCCGGAATTCACTAAGTCAAATGCAATGGAACAGCTAGTCACCTCTCCCACAAGGGGAGATAATATACTAGACCTGATCATCACAAACATGGGAACAATGAGCTACACACCGGAAGTATACCCCTCACTAGTCACATCTGACCACAGACTAATCACCCTGGATATACATATCCCACCTCCCCCACAACACAAAAGACTACAGTGGGAAACCTCTCACATGCCAACTTTACACTTCTTAAAACTGAGTTGGTATCCTTTAAGCCCACTGGACCAATGGAAACCACATCCTACAATGCAGACTCCTTCACAAATGCTTTCTACGGACATCTCCAAGAATGCATGGATCATGCAATCCCAAATAAAACCAAGACCCTCTCCACCAAGGGCAGGCATCCTGTCTGGTGGACCCCAGCCATGAACAAATTGTATAACAACAGAAAGTAGCTACTGCACGGCAGAGCAGAATTCCATAAAGATAAGGCATCTCTGATCAGCACTAGTAGAAAGATACGTCCTCTCATACAAACATGCAAGGCCAACAATGAGAGGGAAATCGCTATGGGCACTGCAGATAACCACAAGGCCTTCTTCTGCTATGCTAGACACCTGGGTGGAAACCCTCAGATATGTTCAGAGTTAGTTCACAGTGACAAAAGCTACACTGAACACACAGATATTGCCAACATTCTGGCAGACAGGTTCAGTGCAGATTTCTCCCCTCCCTCACCCCCACATGAGGAATTACTTATCCCAGCTGACTGTAACCTCCCTGTCATCTCAGATGTCCAGCTGAGAACCGCCCTCAGCAAAACTGTAAACACAGCATCAATGGGACATGACGGTATCACAGGTTGCATGCTACGTGAACTCCAAGAGGAGCTAAACCTGCACATAAAATGCTATTCAACCATAGCCTTACTACAGCATATGTACCTGGACACTGGCATACAGCAACAGTAGTCCCACTCCACAAAGGAGGCACCTCTACAGACCCTGGTAACTACCGCCCCATAAGCTTAACCAGCCTGGTCTGCAACGCTATGGAAAGAATCATTATGGAACTCATACACAGAGACATTGGGGACTTACACGCACTTGATCCCACCCAGTTCGGCTTTGTAGAGGGCAGATCCTGCCTTATGAACCTGGTTGACCTTTTCAAATCAGTCACTAGAGCCATTGACGAGGGCACAGCGGTCCATACAGCCTACCTGGACTTGCCTACGGCTTTCGACACAATACCCCACTCTGGCATCATAGACATGATCAACAGCTGAAATGTAAATCTATATGTCACAAAATGTGTTGCAAACCGGCTAACGGATAGAAACCCTAAAGTCAAACTCACTGGTGCCATGTCAGACTCAGAGCCAGTAACAAGTGGTGTCCCACAGGGCTCTGTCCTGGGACCGCTCATGTTCAGCATTTATTTCTCAGATGTGGAAGCAAACATGGGAGGGTAGTGGCTGACAATGTTCAAAGATGACTGCATACTAGGCGCCATAGTCGATACACCAGCTGACACATATATCCTACAGAAAGGCCTCATGGAAATGAGTCATGGCCTTAAACTGCATGCCAAATAATGTATAGTCATACCCTTTCGGACGGACAAGGTACCCACATATTATCACATAGACAGTAACCCACTGAGTACAGACAAAGTAATCAGAGACCTGGGGACACTAATCGATAATGACCTCTCATTTGACACCCACGTTGCCAAAGTGGTTGGATAGACTTCCTACCTTGCCCACCTTATCATGAAGGGATTCACATCCAGATCAAAAGAGGTCATTGTACCCCTATACTCCTCCCTTATCAGGCCCATGACTGTGTACTATGCCCCATTTGGTATGTACCTCACCTGGCACTTGCAACAGCTAGTGGAACCCCATAAGTACGTCACCAGGAGGATCAAGGGTCTCCAACAAATGTCATATGCTGCCAGACTAAAGAAAATCATGCTCTGTGCCTGACGTACAAGGCCATGTCCAATCAGGTATTGATGGACATGTTCCATCTCATACAATCCAAATCCATCAGAACCACAACAGCTACAGATTTAAACCTCAGCACACATGTGAATAGAACATGCTGTAGGGACAGATCCATAACTCAGAGGCTTCCCATACTGTGGAACAGGATCCCAGTTCATGTTAGGCAGAGACCCTCACTGACACTCTTCATGTGAATTCTTGACGAGTGGATGGGAGATCATAGGTTTACACCAGGGGTCATCTCTGTGTCACTACTAGACTAATGCTATTATGTACGGGGGTCTTCACTGTGTCACTACTTTACAGAGGCGCAATTTTCTAAATCTATTCTATACACTGTCTGCAGATAGCCTAGTACTAAACTATGACACTGTGAAACTATATATGTCTATGTATTTCTACATCCCTCTCTATCTATGTATACACATATGCATATTATATATATATATATATATATATATATATATATATATATATATATATATACATATCTCGATATACATATGTATACACATGATATATATATATATATATATATATATATATATATATATATATATATATATATATATATACTCCTTTTTAGTTCCACATATGTATACACACAGTAACGTACTGATGAACATCCATTACTGTACAACCTACTTGTACATTGCACTACAACCTACATTGCTACATGCACATAGCTACCTTCACATACATATGTATGTAGAGCCTTCAGTGACAGTTGCAGTATGTCCCCGGCCCTATGCACATCTTCATATACATAGATACAGACCAATAACACATCTGGAGGGTTCACAGTATGTAGAGTACTATAGTAGTACTTTACATTACCTGCGTTTGTTGCAGCTGTTTGCGTAGGCTTGCAGTTACTTGGCCTGCTGTCAGCCTCTTTGTTTTGTTGTTACTGTTTTTTTTTTTTATCTCTTTCTCTCTCTCTGTCTCTCTCTCTCTCTGTCTCTACCTCCAGAGGGTGCAATGAAAGTATTGCATGTGTGGACTGGGAGTACAGGATGCTTTTGTAGGTATCTGCACATGTCCATGTGATGGCCTCTGCACCAATTGTTAGCCAGCATTTACTAACTGCATGCAGCCTGTTGTGTAGTGATTGCAGTTCTCACTGTGATTACAGGACAGTGCTATAAAAAGGTCTGTTAGGTAGGCGTAGCCCTTTCAGATTATCAGGGTGGTGACCTTGCTGGTTTGCTGTGGACACTGTTCTGTGAGTGTAAGGGTTGGTATGTCTCTCATATTTCAGGCTGTGTTGTAGACACTGCTATGCATGTTGTTCTGTAAGCTGAGTATTCCTTCCTCCCATGTCCTCTTCTCCATGTGTATGTAAACTGACACCTACGACTAGTAATACTGTGTATATGGGTGTGTGTGCTTTCCTCTGGGGATTGTGGTGTAACTGGTATATAGCAGTGGCTCTTGCAATCTGTTGCTATGGCTTCAATATTTGGCCTTTACATTCACTCCTTGTATGCCTGCTAGGTGTCTTTGCTGTAATGTGTTGCTATAGCTTTCTTATTTTCCATTTACATTCACAGCTTGTAATGTTTGCTAAATCTGTTTAGGCAGTAATTCCCTATGTGTTTGTTGTGGTAGGGTGTTACTGCATGCAGTGTGGTCTGGCCATGGTGTGGGCCTTGACACTTACAAGGGTATTTGATCATGCTGCTGAGCGTGCCTCAGATATTCTCAGGTGCATCTTTTATCAGCCTCATGGAATGGTACATATCAGTGGGATACTCCAATGAAATATTCTGATATTCTGCAGTTGTGACTGTGGGTTACTTCGAGCATATGTATTAGTACACCATTTGTGACGTGCAAGTGGTGCATACTTTCAGTCATTCATAGTTACCATTGCATGTGTAGTTACACCTTTCTGCCTACTGTTAGTACATTTGACAGGGTGTCAGTGGGGCACAGTTGACATTTGTTTTCACATCAGGGACATCCCTGTAACTCAGTCACAGTTGCTATGTCTGATCTCTTAACTATTCAACTATGGCAGTGTTTATCCTGCTCTGAGTATGTGTGTGGCTTGCCAGATGCTACTGTGACATTATTACCTAGTAGCTACCAACTAGCATGGCTGTTTCTCATCACACAGTACTATTTTACAAATCCACTAGATTTGACAGTAAATATACCTGACATGCTTTGTGTACTAGACTTGCTATATTCCCTTTACATTAATTCCTACTATTCTATGATATATTTCTTTCAGCACAATGTTCTTGTATAGCAGTCATGGCTTAGTGGTAAGTCATGCAGACTAGTGTTTCCAAGGTCCTGGGTTCGAGACTGACAGAGGTATTTTATTTTGCTGCTGAGAAAACTACAGGCCTTGTCATTCAGAGTGACTAAGGCACTTTTAAGCAGTTGTAAGCGGGTTAGCGCTGGTTTGCGTGGAGCTCACGCATGCGCACTGCCGCTTAGCTTCACGCACACACACTTAGCTAAGCGCACAGAAGCGCACTCCCTCTTACTACTGCTTAAAAATGCTTACTCTCGCGCACACCCGCACTATGTTCTTTTAAAGAAAAGAAAATGGGGAGATAGGAAAGTGGTGAAAAAGGGGGCAGAAAGAGGGTAGGACAGTAGGAAAACAAGCTTGGGTTTTGCAGGAGGGATGTAGGAAAGGCCCATAGCTGCCCATTTTTTCATCAGCAACAGCTGTGCATATGTTTGTAATTTGGTGTGAAATTTGAAACCTTCCACCCCTGAGAGAGGTGTGAGGACAACAATAATATTTGTTGTACAGCCAATTGTAATTGCCAGTTTACATGTCCAGCAGACATGTGTGCAAAATGGGCAGCTATGTATGGGGCATAATTTTTTTGTGGGTACAGAGTGCCCCTTTTTTTTTTTCAGGTGAGAGTGGTATGTCAGGTACAGGAAGTCGGTATAGCTGGGGAGGTAGGTAGGGGAGGTTAACAGACAAGACAAAGAAGACGCATACAAGGTGGTGTATGACACGTGGGGGGGGGTTACACAATTGATGGGGATGGATGTTTGGATATCTCGAGCCCATGAGCCCACAGATGGCAACAGTGGAACTGAGATCCCCACCCATAGGCAGTTGCCACTGTGCCTTCACTGCCCAGGACGGGGCTGTGCTGGGGGCTGTGTAGGATGGGCAGCAGACACGCCCGTGAGTTGTGCCACCCGTGCCTCAATCTGGCGTAGGGGCCCAAGCACAGCGTGCCGGATCTCCCTACGCACCACAGTCTGGACACTACGGAGGGTGAGTGGATGTTCTCCTCCGGCCACGCTTGCAGAGGGGGGATGAGCCCCATCCCCTGCAGCACTTCCACCTGCAGGTGGCACAGGGCCACCGGAGGAGGGTCCGGCCTGGGCACTACTGCCAAGTGCACTCTCCAGCTGAGGTGGGTCCGCTGGAACCCGCCTTCCCTGTCGTCCTATGTTTTGCATTATTTAATGACAGTTTGGGTTAGTAACGTGCAATACCATTCACAATTAGTTGTAACAGCATGCATTAGTATTCCCATTAACCAAACACTCATAAATTCAAGACGTTGAACAGCAAGCATAACACATGCATAATTTGAACAACAATACACGATCCAACAGCATGCAGGGTTGAGTGATGGCAACAGGCCATCAGGTTTGGATGTATGAACAGGGCACATGCATCAACGTACATGCAAATATGTATGAACCAACAGGACAATTGTCCAGGGGAGTTAATTGTGAATACACATACCCATTTCACATGGAATGGATTATTTGTGGTTATAGGGTAGGGTGAAGAAATATTTCATAACAACTTCAAATACCTATACATATGCTGTACATTTCTACTAGCTGCAGATATATACACACTACAGGTCTGACTACAGTTTCCTATGTGTAAACTTATGCATGTTGGTGATAGGAATGTCACTGCTACATCAATATACATTTCATTTTTATTCATACACATTCATATCTGGCTCTGTTCAGCTACATCATCCTGCCACATTTGCTTTATATGGCTCTAGACAACTGTGGATGTTTGGTATTTCATACAACCATACTATCTGCATATTGCTAACTGGGAGCAACATATCCAGATTTTGGGACACACATTCCAGCTTCAGTACTTTTTTCCACATATTTTGCTGTTTGGTTGCGCCTGTCACATTCATTTCATTCTGTATTGACTGCAGTATACTTCATTCAGGAGTTATTACTACTTTATTGGTGGATTCATACCTCTTTCTCACACTCTCTCACTTGTTTTATTTTTACAATTCAATATGGTACTTAATTCTAGGCTTTATTGACATGTTTTACTTAGTTATAACAATCCTTTCCAACAGTCTCACTTGTGTCATGTTTCAGAATTTAAACGGGGATATATTTCACACGTGTTTTACTCAGCTTGTGTAGCTTTACTTTTCAGCCTGCTGCAGGTTATGTACTATTATATTACAGGTGGAACATCTTTATTTCAGACTTGTTTCATTTTTATTTTTGGATTACAGGCTGCATCACACTTATGTAATCACACAGTACTAGCAGAATCTCTCTTACACTGTTACTTGCACTTTATATTAATAGGTGACTACACTGCACTCTTTTGCAAGCTGTCATGCTTTTATTTTTTAACAGTTACAGGGAGAGAATTACTAACCTGCCTGGTGGCGCAACCACACAAGCCTATTGGCATAGGCTTGACGATTCACGGAACGGACACCTGCAGCTGCAATATAAATGAAGTAATATTGGAATACACATCTCCATAATATCAGCTAGGTTAACTTTCTACATAAATAATTACATGTAACTTACTCAGTAGTGGGGCATTGGGCATTTGCCGGGCCTCCTGGATCCAACGGTTCAGTTGGTCCTGCTTCTGTCTCTTCAGGTCCGCATGGTGGTGACGGACCTGTTCACCAGTCCTTGGTATTCCTGTGGCACTGGTGAGATCATGTGCCAACCGGTCCCACGCCTCAGCCCTATATGCTCCCCACAGGACCTGGCCCTGCATGAGTTGAGCCTCATGATCATGGACGAGGAGCCAAACCATATATTTGGACTCCTTAATGCCCCACCTCTGTGCTTGGAAGCAACTACCCTCTCCTACACCTGCCATCCTGACTGCAAATCGGTTCCACAATCAGTTATGCTGTGTATTCCCGCCTATGGGGCTTATATATGCCGTTTTTCCCGCACTTATCTGTGATTGGCCATTTTGGAAATGTATCAGCTTTCACAAAACCTGCTTTGCCATGCTTCTCTTTCCATTCATTCCTATATATATGCTATTACTGCATTTCTAAGAGCAACTGTCATGGCTTAGTGGTTCAGTACTTTGACTATGGTGCATGGTATCCTGAGTTCGAGCCTGGCCATTGCTTTTTATAGTTTATGACTGTCTACACAGGCTAGGAGGTGTGTCTGTGTAAAGGCAGTTTTGATACAGCTTGCTCAACGTTGCCTGTCGGCTAGCTTGTTGGCGCGGTGCGCAGTTCCGTGTTTGGCTGTCAGCACGCATATTACTCTCAGCTCAGCTATTGGCACACAGTTTCAGCATGTTAGAACTCTGCTCAACCCCAGGCACACATTTTACACCTGTTAAACCACTGCTCACCTATGTGCACTCATTTTACACCTGTTAAACCACTGCTCACCTACGGGCAGATATACTCAGCTTGTTAGAGTGTAGCTCAGCTATGGGCACTTCTGACATTTGTTCTTTTTTTTCACACATTTTTTCATAATACATGGCCCATTTCATTACATTTTACATAAAAATTATTTTATACATGTACATATATGTCAGGGAATTGTTTCGTGCTTATTTCACTAAAAATAAAAATTGATGTTGTGGGGGCTCGAACCATGACTGCCTCCTCTTCAGCCGACGTCTCTACCACTAGGCTATTGCTTCTTGGCTTACTTTGCATATTTAGTTCTTATATGCTTTTCCACTGACTGCTGACTGTGGCTAAGCACGGCATGCCAGCAAAGAGCACACTCACGGGCAAACATCTTTAAAACTTATAAAAAAATATATAACATGTTCATTTTTACATTTTATGTTAATAGTCTGTGGGGGCATGTGTTGTGTTGTGTGGGGGTTTACTTTCGGGATTGTTACTCTTCTGAGGGTCGTGTCCGTTTGCAGGGCTCGCCCTACAGACAAGCCCCCTACTGTCTTACATGGACCGTGTTAGCCTTAGGTGCGAGTCAGCATGCCCTCATGCATATGCATGGCATGCTGACATCACACCGTTTAACTGCAGCCTCCGTGTAAGCCTTGTAACTCTTACACGGAGACTTTGTGAATCCTGCCCTATAAGTGATGTGTAATGCTTGCAGCTACAGTTGTTTCAATGGTGTCTGTGATTCATAACTATTTTTTTTGGGCCTGTGTCCCACTTTTATTTTTTGCTTTGTCCAGATTTCTTGCTGTAAGGTTGAGAGGTATGGTTCCATACTAAATCATAAGTTGTATTTACCTTGGAAGACTTTTCGGCATAATTATGAAAAACAGAGCCTTTGTAATATCTCGGCTTATTTCCAATATAAACTGCCATACAACCTTGCAAATAACCTTCTTATTAAGCTACTTTACTTCTTTTGGAATTGACAGGTATGATTCATCTGTTCGGCCATAAGCATAGAGTGCTAATGTGACTTTGATTTCTTGCAGCAGTCTGTGGTTTACATAATCACAATAACTTTTCTGTGTTTCTGGGTGTGTAATCAATTTAACAGTTTTAAAGATGTTTTCCAAAAATAAATAAATAATCCTCTCTACACTTTGAGCTATTGACAAAGTCTGGGAATTTGTTTTTTTCTAAAGCGAAGGTCAGCATTACAGCTCAGTAAACTGTCAGTCTGTGAGTAACTTCTGCACAAATTAAAATGTCTGAATATCAAATGGCTTTAGATTTGAGGAAAGTTTATTTTTATTTATTTTATTTTATTTTACATTTGTTTACCGGGAAAGTCCGACTAGGCACAGGTCCATTTTCAGCAGAGGCCCGGGGAGAAAAGCTCCAAAAATAACACAAAACAATATAATATATGAGAGAGAGCGAGAGACAGCTAATTATGGATGTAGTACTCATACAATATGGCAGAGATTACATCTCTTAACAGTGAGAATCATTGCGGTACAGAATAAACTTAAAAACATTTTTTTACAGTTATAATTACAGCAAGGCAAATATCAATGAGTTAAGTTTTTAGGAGAAAGCTGTTTGTACATAATTGAAGCTCTAAAACAATCTTTTGGTATGGATTAACCTGGGGATTGACACAAGTTATATGTTTACACCAGTATGTAACATTATAGTTTATGGTTTTCTTATTGATTTACTTTTTGCCAAGCAGTTGTTTGTTGATTTATTGATGGTCCTTTTGGTGGTGGGAAATTACATGGATGAATCCATTTCTATTATGATTTTTTTTTTCAGATATTTTGACTTCCAGACAATTTCATTCAGTGAGTGAGTGTCATGTGATTACTGAGGTTGCCTATTTTACAAGTAGGGGCTTTTTTTGTGCGTGTGTGTGTGTGTGTGTGTGTGTGTGTGGGTGTGTGTGTGTGTGTGAGAGAGATTTGATAAGTATACTGAATATAATTTTGCAAATGGAATTCTTAGTTAAATATGCCCCTCTTCTTGGGCAACTAGACTTGAGTAACCGATATTTGATCTTAGCCATCCAGCTGAGAAAGCTTAGTATGTGGATTTTCCATCTGGTTTGATGAAGGCTATGCTACTTATCCAAGGACTACATTTATGGCTATCCATCCAGCCATCATGTTGCTGAACTACATTGTTTGATAATGAGAGGAGCTTTTTACAGAAGTTGAAGGTTTTTGTGTCAAGAACCTGTCCATAAAAAGTGGCTTGTTTATGTTGCAGTGAAGGCTGTGGTCTTTGTAGTGAGCATTTTAAGTATAACCAGTATTTCTGAGGTAGAGGAAGTCTCTTAAGGCAGGATCTTTCTTAGCCTGGAAAGCAAGTCGATGGTGAAATTTATTGGGGCCAGTGAGAGGCAGAGGAAAGCAAGAAGCTTTTTAGTCTGTTTAGATAACTAAGTCCTTTGACTTCTTTCGGCAGAAATGGTTTTAGTCTTTCTTTTGGCTGGGTGTTTTGCTGAGGCACATGTCAAAAGGGACATTGCACTCAATAATGGCTCTTGTAAAGGAAGAATACAGGGATGTTATGACCTCTTTGTCCCTGGATGAGATACCCTTACTAATGAATTGGGCCATATAAAAATCTTTCCTTACAACAGAGACAACATGGTGGTCAAAAGTCAGATTTCTATCAACCTGGGAGCCCAAGTACTTAAACTTATTGCATGCTTACAACATTGTTATTAATGTGATAATTTGTGGGGACATCACTCTCTTCAAAGGGGATGATGATGCATTTTTTTGGCATTTAACTTGAGGCCCTGTTTCTGGCACCAGTTATTTGTTTGGGTGAGACTCTCTTGTAGCTTATTCAGAATTGTTTTATTAAGTCAGTAATGTGAATTCTTTACTTTATTGCAAATTTGTTGGCTTATTTTTGTGGATTATAGTATTGTAGGACTGCTGATGTTGACATTTTACGTAGTTGGATTGCTGGAATGGTTTTCCCAGTGAGAAATGCTAGTGCTGTAGTGAATATCTGTTTATTTGTAAAATATATATATATATATATATATATATATATATATATATATATATATAGATAGATATATAGATATATTAACTAAGATGTTGGAGTTAACTGTTAGATTAGAGAATTAGAATGAGAATTAGAATTTTAAGGGAAATATTAGGCATTTATTACATTTATTCATTGTTCAACTGCACCTGCAGTACAGCCAGGAGATCGACTGTGGTCTTCCAGAGCAACAAAAGAGTTAACTATATGATATATTTTATATGCGGCCCCAGGACCATTTCTGTTCACTCAATGCGGCCCCAGCAAGCCAAAAGGTTGGACAACCCTGATCTAACGATTGGTTATGGTCAGGCTGTTGAAGTGATGTATACCACCAGAATGCAAAACAATGACAGATAGTAACAGTATCACCCACAGCACAGTGTCAAACCATGTCATACACACATGTGTAGTCAGGTTCCAGAATGTGTGTAGTACAATGCATACTAGCCACCAATAGAAACTATGGAGTGTTACTGTGTAATACAGAGCATGTCACCCTGGCCATGTGTCCACTATGCACGTACATGCAGACAGTGCACCTCCACCATGTTCACAATTGTACACCTGCAAATCTGTGCTACACACATCCCACACATACTGTCCACTCTCTAACACATGCTGCCAATACTGCACACATCAGCCAAGTGGCACGTAGCTGGACAATACACAATTGGAACCAACACTGGTGTAAACAACACTACAATGACAATCATAGCTTTAATGCATCATGCCTGATCAGCTACACCTTCAAGCATATCATTACACTCTGAAAACATGCTAACATTGCTATACTGCTATATAGACACCCTGTGCATCAGCACCATGGCAGCCTGTTCCTGCATCAATGTTACAGATGACACGAGGCAGCACAGGTTTCATCATATGCACAGGGTGTGTTGTTAGTTTGTCAGAGGCCTACAGTGAGCCATCCAATTGACATGTATGTGTGTGTGTGTGTGTGTGTGTGTGTGTGTGTGAGGGGCAAGAATACTGTAATGGGCCAATGTTGTTGTAATGTGTGTGTGTATGTGTTAGCCCTAGGTGTCTAGAGTATGTATGTATGTGTGTCTGCATGCACACAGTTCCACCATGTGGCTGCCATATATGGGTATTTGTGGGACAGCCACAGACTGTACCTGTGAGGCTTTACAACTCACAGACTCTGGCCACGGATATGGTACCTGTGCCTGGCAGGGGTGCTACTGACACTATCAGGTACTAAGCCAGACTGGGTACTATCCCCAGAGGTGGATGGATGCACACTGGACACAGGTCCCTGCTGGGACTGTCCAGAGCCACGTGCACGTGGTCTTCTAGGACATTCTATGGACAGCCCACCCCCAACATTGCTGGGGCTGGTACTGGCACTACAGGAGCGGCTGTGGCTTGAGGGACGTCCGCGACTGCCAGCTGCTGATGTTGCTGGCATACGTCCACTTCGACGTCTCAACTGTCCCACACTGTCCTGAAACAGGAACATGACATTGCAGAGGATATCTAATGTCTCTCCCCAACGTCTATCAGTGACCTCAGTGTAATGTCGGATGGCACCTGCTAGGTCACTGATACTGTCAATGTCAGCGGTGTTATGGGCCCCTCTGTGCCCTTAGTCCCTGTCTGGTGTATCATTCCATACATGCCTGTGCCTCTATGACAACCTGGAACATGCGTGACGTTGTCAGACCTGTGGCACATCTGCCAGTAGCATGATGATCAGCAGTGCCCCTAAGAGAACCCCTGGACATCTGCCTATGTGGTACCCTTCCAGACATCTGGGTATGGCTGCTGTGTTGGGATGCATGTGTCATAGATACCACACTGTCCTGGCCAATGCCAACAGTATGCTGCCCCTCAGCTATGGGCATTGGTGATGGATGTAGTGGCAGTATGACTGTATGCATGGATGGGGTGGACAGCTGTGTACTGTCAATTGGTGGCCCAATGACAGACCCTGGCAAATATGCCTGTGCCTCAACACACCTATCTTCATTATCACTATGTGGCTCAGTGACATCAGTTTCCCTGCTGTAGTGAACCACCCCTAACACAGCACCTGTGGGAGGGAGATAGGAAACACACTTTACGCCCTGTACATGATGTCGGCACACATGAACACATGAACACATGGACACATGCGCACATGAACACATGCACACAAATACACTCCTCACTACAGCAGATACCCACACACACCACCAGCAATCCAAAACATACTTAATAGTGGTTAAAGGTGGCTTACAGTATCACAAGGCAAACAGTCATATCACACATGTCAGCATGCAGAAAGTTTATTGCTCAAGACCATGTAGTGCAAGTGTAGACAGCCCGTGTTAATAACAGTATACATGGCTTTGATGCATGTGTGCTGTTGTTCAGTGATTGGCCTCACAGCCACTCATTACATGGGTTTGTAAGGTGCCGAGTAGGGAACACTGACTAACATGAATGTGTTATGTGTTGAAGAGTGTTGCACAGCCCAATGATAAGCCTCTACCCCTCTGGTATATTATGTGTTCTGTGTGGATGACATGTGGGATACTGAAGTGTGACCTTACAGCGGGTATCTGGATATGCTATGCGTAACATGTTAAGGTGTACTGAGTATGACAAAGTTGTGTGTGTTGTGTACATGTGTATAAACTATGCCTACCCAATATCCAGTACGGTGTTGCCACAATTGTGTGAGCTGCTCTGTGTATTGCATGTGATTGAGGTAGCTACTGTCATTACTGAGATGTGCATAGTCTCACAGCAAACATGCACAGCATGCATTATGTGTAGGTGTGTTACATGTACATGGCCTACACCTCACCTTTGACATGCACATTTCATTAGCAATATTAAAATTATAACCAGCATCGACCGGCTGCCTTGCTGTCACACCAGAGGGACCTACAAGAATATGAGACAGTTTGTCAGTGGCCACAACTGTGCCATTGCTACTGTGAGTTTGCTAAAGTACAGTAGTACAACAGTCGACAGTCACAGGCGTACAGATTATATTCCAAATATCAGTATTGCACAACACTATGCAGCACAACTGCTAAACACACAGTACACATGTCACATATGCATAATCTACCAATACACATTACAGTAGTCTACAGATAGGTCATGTTAAGTGCACGCTCCATGTCAACATGCTGGGTGGCTCCATCCTCCATGATGACACACGTCAGTTGCTGTTCCTGTGGTTGGCCAGGAGCCACCACACTTAGGAGCAGCTCCTCCACTCTGGTGATGGGGGGATGAATGGCCACCCCACAACCTGTGGCAAGCTGTTGTCGATGGATATCAGATGCACACCGCTGGACATGTCTAATTAAATCACTGCAGTGATGGTGTACCTGCTCATATGTCTGGTTATGCATGCCTATGTCATTTACCCGACGAACGAGATCTTGCCACAGTGCAGTCTGCTCATGCTGGTCCTGACTGGTTCTAGAGAACAGCAGGGTGTAGTGCTGCACAAGGCTGTTGTGTATTTCTGCCTCCTCTGCAGCTGTATAAGACGGGTTTCTTTGGTGGGACATACCCTGGAAGACAATTAAACAAGATGTGTGAGCAAGTCAAGTGGCACACTTAACATCCTAAAGTACAGATATCAATTACCTGCCATAGTTCGCATCCAATTGGTTGTCAGAGGATAGACATGTTCAATACCACATATTAGTGCTCAGGCTACAACTGGCTGTCAGTGCCTGACACGCTCTATATATCAAACCATGTTCTGCACAGCAGCAAAGAAAAGCAAGTATGTAAGACTATACACCAGTACATGGCACACTGAATGTGACACAATGCACCACCTAGCCACAGGAGGTATATATCAAGCTAATGCATAAAGAAAGATGTCATCCATTGCAATGAATGTAAAGTACAGTTACAGTATTACCAGTATACCAGAGTAGTCTTTGATGCCAAACCCCTGCCTAACATATGTGCACAGTTGTTGATATAGGTGGCATACTGCTATACTAGACTATACATGTTGCTAGATACACACATATACCCTTTAACACAGATATGATTGAGGGCATGATACAGGCATAATTATACACACATCAGACATACATACAACACACAAATGTATGCCAACCCAGATGAGTTTTACCTGTGTACCATACAGTACTGTGTGTCACTACTTACAAAACCTTATGCCTGAGGTATGTAATCTGTGAGGACTACAGGGAACACACAAAACAGTGTTTACAAGCAATGTGAACATACACCATAGTGTACTGTTTAGGCCTACAGCTTCAGGTAGAACTACAGTTCATAAGGGAGTTGGATTCACCAGCAGTACCACTCACTAAGCATACATGTATTGCTTTAGCCTACAATGGGACACCACAGTCGACAACAAGGGACTACGTCGCACCGTATGCCATACTACTTTTTCTGCCTATCAATAACATGCACATCTTTTGCTGGGATCACAGCTAGGACACATGACAGAAACAATTTCACACTAAGCTATCTCACCTTTACAGACCTTGCACACATTCACCAACACATTCACCATCACACTCAGTCAACCTCACATAGCAATTATTGCACTAAGTACATGTGTGTCTGCATCGTGTCATGGGTAGGTAATACGCTATTGGTCCTAGGGCCTACAGCAGCCTAGCCATACGCTACCCTGGCCTTTGACACACATGTAATTTAATTTCACTTGCCCCTGTCAACCAGAGCCACAGAGGTGATTCCCGGGGTGTATTTCCTATCTCCTAAACAATCATCAGGAGTAGTTATGACAACTGCTAATGAGGAGCTTTGTTTGCTATTGATAGGTGGTTTGTTCCAGAGTATGGCATGTCTCTGAGTTAGGACTCTATCTCTCCAGCATGTGCTGTTTAGTGAGCTGACAAGGTGTAAGGCCCTAGAGCGTGTATCTCGGAGGGATTGTAATATGTTTACGTGGAGGATGTCCAACAGCTATGGGTGTGACATAGCTCTGTATGTTAGGCAGAGGTCAACTCTGGGTAGGCAGTATGCAACACAGGCTAGCTGTGGTTTTGTGAGTCGGTCTGCATAGGGCATCTGTTTGAGGCCAGTATTACTCTTTGTGAGATATGTCTGTGGCCTTTCCAATTGCTGTAGTTTGCATTGTACTCTCTAATGGGTTTTAAGTGTGATGAGTAGAGGAGAACACTGATCTATATTTCCCTAGATGACATACCATTTGTGATGACGTATACCACGTAGACAGAGTACATGACTAGTGTGGCACTGTGATTATCAAAGGGGAGGCTACTGTCCACCTGTGTCCCATGTTCCTTTATCACACCTTCGGTGTTAGGTAGACTACCACCTATGTGGTAGTTAATGGGTACAGTATTCTGGCAAAAAGGGATGGCACTGCAGTGTCAACACTGAGTTTCAGTCCATACCTTGGTCGCCAGGCACCTGTCGCAGTAAGTATGCCCCATGTCTCTCTCCCTCTCTCTATATATATATCTACATATATATATATATCTATATATATATATATATATATATATATATATATATATATATATATATATATATATATATTTATACACACACACACACACTCACACATACATACACACATACATATAAACATCCATTGCTGTACATATAGATGTACATATAGGCACATATACAGTCCACTATTCATGGTGGGAATATCAATTATGCGACAGTTGTGAGATATACAATTATGTAGTAATATTGCACAGTGTTGTGCAGACTGCATTGAAGGTGTCCTCAGCCCATGTATCTTTAGCAGGCCTCACTGGCTGCAACACTGCAAAACTGACAGAGCATACCCACAGCATTTAACCACCACATGTCATATACCAGCACTGCATGCTGTTTTCTTTGCCACCCACTACAACCTACATGGAAATATGCACATTACAACCTTCAACAACGTATATATACATACACCCTTCACAAATAGTTGCAGTATGTCCCTTGCCCTATGCACATGTACAGATACATACAGATACGTACTGCTGCCACATATGGATGATTCACAGTATGTAGAGTACTCTTCATAAACATCTACTACATGCCAGCAAATACATATGTGTTACATTCCTTTCCTTTGTATTGCTCTGTTCCATCTGTTTTTAAAGGAAATAATTTCTTTATTTTTTATTTATTTATTTATTTATTCTCTGTCTGTTGCTGTTGCTCGTTCTTTTTCTGTGTCTCTCTGTTTCTGTCTCTTTGTCTATCTTTGTCTGTGTCTGTCTCTGCCTCTGTCTCTGTCTCTCTCTTGCTCTTGCTCTCACTCTCTCTCTCTCTCTCTCTTGCTGCAATGAGATTATTGCATGTGTGGACAGTAAGTACAGCCTGCTTTTCTAGGTATCTGCACATGTGCATGCAATGGCCTCTGCACCAATTGGTGCCCACCATTTACTAATTGCATGCAGCCTGCTGTGTGGTAATTGCAGTACTCACTGTCATAGCAGCCCACTGCTATAAAATGCTAGGTTAGGTAGGAGTAGCTCTTTCAGCTTTCCAAAGTGGGGCCCATGCTTGTTTGCTGTGGACACCATTGTGTCAGTCAGAAGGTTGGTATACTTCTTATATCTGAAGCTAGGGTTGTAGCCAGTGATTTGCATGTTGTACTCAAACCTGAATATTGCTGCTTCTAGTACACACTTGTCAGTGTAGAATTTTACTCACCCCTCCAAATGCTTACACAAGATACATGGGAGCATGTGCTTTCTTTTCTAATTAGACAATTAACTGCCATACAAAAGTAGTTATTGCAATGTATTCCTCTGGCACATGAACTGTTTGTGAACTACTATACTGTAAATATTAATTACCTCACTTCTGAACAGTTCATTTTTTATTTGTGTTGACATTAGCACAGGCTGCTCAAGACAACTGGACACATTTCAGTACTGAGTATGCCTACCTACATCCTTGGTAGAGCCTGAATACACAAGTATATTGTTCTTTTGGGTAGGGGTGCAGAAGTACAGAGAGCATTATATATTATTATGTGATGTTTATCTTGCTGAACATACAGGGTTGCTGTGTACCTGTTAGTCTAACAAGGCAA
Organism: Protopterus annectens; assembly: GCF_019279795.1. Classification (NCBI taxonomy): domain Eukaryota; kingdom Metazoa; phylum Chordata; order Ceratodontiformes; family Protopteridae; genus Protopterus; species Protopterus annectens. The sequence continues at coordinate 428,258,977 of NC_056747.1, read as the reverse complement.
GTAGTCTGTCTGCGTAGCTCCCACTTGTGGACATATCCAGATGGTAGCCAGAGGTTAGCCTATTATTCTCTGTCTGTGCACCACACCGGTCTTTTCTGCACTGGAACATTGTTAATGTCACACTTGGTTGCTACCAGTACATGGCTACATCCTTTGATATTTCTGTGTTGTACTCCTAGATAAGGGTATGCTTGTGGGACCTGTTCCAAAGCTAGTTGCAGAGTGTCTAACAGCAGAAAAGCTGAAATGCCTGTGTGTTTCTGCCTCTGCCAGGCCTCTGATACACTCAGGTATATATCTTAACAGCCTCAGGGAAAGGTACATATAAGTGAGGTACACCTGTAATATATTACAGACATTAAGTTGAGACTGTGAGAGAATCAGAGCATATGTATTAATACACCTTTTCTGATGTGCATGCAGTGTGTACTCTTACTTATTGACATTATTCATTAAGTGTAATTCCCCACTTTTCTGCCTAATGTCAGTACTTTTCAGAGGGATTCTGAGGGACACAGCTAACATTTGTTTACGAATCAGGGACATCCTTGAAAAGCAGTCACAGTTGGGAAGTATGGCCTCTGCCCTATTCAAATATGCCAGTGTTTATCCTGCTCTGATACTGTGTGGGGTTTGTAAAGTGCTACTGTAACATTATTTCCTGCTAGAATGGCTGGTTCTCTTTTCACAGTCATGTAATGCAATTCCACAACAACTGCTGGTAAAGATCCACAGAACAAGATTTGTGTTATGGCATTCCTATTTTCCCTTTACATTCACTCATTGTAATACATGATATATTTATTACAGCACCAACTTGTTGTACATCTACTGATGCTTAGTGTTACTTCATGCAGTGTAGTGTGTCCAAGGTCCGGGGTTTGAGACTGAAAGAGGCGTTTCATTTTGCTGCTCAGCAGAACAAGAGCCCTGCTATGCAGAGTGACTAAGGCACTTTTAAGCAGTTGTAAGCGGGTTTGCGCGGGTTTGCACAATGCTTAGCAATACTTAGCTAAGCGCACACATGCGCACACTCACTCAAACCGGCTAACTACTGCTTAAAAGTGCTTACTCCCACTAACCTCCACGCTAATTTATTTGAAAGAAAAGAAAATGGGGAGATAGGAAAGTGGTGAAAAAAGGGGGCACAAAGAGGGAAAGACAGTAGGAAAACTGACTCGGGATGTGCAGGACAGGTGTAGAGAAGGTCCATAGCTGCCCATTTCTTTACCAGCAACAGCTGTGCATATGTTAGAAATTTGGAGTGAAATTTGAAACCTTCCACCCTTGTGAGAGGGGTGAGGACAACAAAGTATGTTGTACTGCCAGTTATAATTATCAGTTTACATGTCCAGCGGACATGTGTGCAAAATGGGCAGCTATGTATGGGGCGTAATTTTTTTTGTGGGAACAGATTGCTCTTTTTTTTTTTTTTTTCAGGTGAGAGTGGAATGTGAGGTAGAGGAAGTAGGTATATTTGGGGAGGTAGGTTGGGGAGGTAAACAGACAAGACAAACAAGATGCATACAGGGGTGGAATATGACACATGGGGTGGGTGAACACAATTGATGGGGACGGATGTTTGGAAATCGCACACCCATGAGCCCACAGATGGTTACAGTGGAACTGAGATCCCCACCCATGGGCAGTCACCACTGCACCTTCACAGCCCCGAGGGTGGCTGTGCTGGGGGCTGCATAGGAGGGGCAGGCTCACCCATGAGTCACGCCACTCTTGAGCTGGCATAGGGAGTCAGCGACTGAACGCTGGATCTCCCTACACACCACAGCCCAGACCATTCGGAGGGTGACAGGTGGCCCTTCTCCACACACGCTTGCACGGGGGGGAAGTGCCCCATCCCCTGCAGTGCTTCCACCCGAAGGTGGCACAGGACCAGCGGAGGAGGGGAGCCCGGGCTGGGCACCGGACCTGCTGGTGCCAGGTGCAATCGCCAACTGAGGAGGGACAGGTGGGTCCGCTGGGACCGGCCTTCCCATACGTTCTATGTTTAGGTGTGTTTAATTACAACATAGACAACAGCATTCCAAATTAGTTGTAACAGCATGCAGTAATATTCCCATTAACCCAACACACCAGGGTTCCAACAGTTGAACAGCAAGCATAACACATGCATATATTGAATGACAGTGGACATTCCAACATCATGCAGGGATGACTGGTGGCAACAGGCCACCAAGATTGTGGTGTTTGAACAGGGCACATGCATCAAAGTAAATGCAGATATTTATAGAACAATAGGACATATGTCCCAACAAATGTTTTGAGATTAGATATACCCATTGAGGTGTGGAATTGCATTGTTTATGCGCATACAGTAGGGTGTAAAAAGATACCTCCATTAACATCTTATAAGTACTTTTAGTCTACACTACATTCCTATTGACTGCAGGTGTATATCTCCTACATGTATTATTACACTAGGCAACATGCATTAGGTTGTGTAATGGGTTTGGCTAGTTCATTATATACCTGACCTATATCTGACATACTAACTGTCCAAGATGCAGATGTTACTGCTACATAGTTATATATTTTATTTATATTTATATATCTACATATCTGGATGTGTTCACGTGACATTTTCAGTTAAATTTCTACAGAACCCTACATTTCATGTAGCGCACTCACATTTCTGGGGAACACGTTAACAAGCTACTCATGTGCCAAATTTACCTATGCATGCTAGCCATTAACCAACTGTTGAGGACTATATATATGCTTCACAGCTACTGGCACTTCCTTCATCCACTTTATATGGGACTGCCCAACTGTGGGTTGACAGCACTTAATACAACAGTACTATTTATATAATGCAAGGGTACAACAACATTTCAAAGTAAGTGACACAGACACACTCCAAGTATTATACCTTTATTAATTACATTACACACTTTTCTACAGGCTCTCTCATTTATTTGATATTACAGTGCATACAGAAGACTTATTTAAGATGTATTATACCTTTATTAATAGGTTACAACACTATTTTTCAGGCTCGCTCACTTATTTTATATAACAGTACATGCAGAGATAGTATTCTGCACTTATTTTACCTTTATTAATGGGTTACTACACTCTTTTTCCTGGCTCTCTGACTTATTTTATATAACAGTACATGCAGAGAAATTATTCAGGGCATTCTATGGCTTTATTAATGGGCTACAACACTTTTTTCAGGCTCTCTCACCTATTTTATATAACAATACATGCAGAATAATTACTAACCTGCCTGGTGGCACAGCCTTAGCAGCCTATCTGCATAGGCTTGCTGATTTGCAGCACAGACACCTGCAGCTGTGAAGTAAATGAAGGGATATTGAGGCATACCTATCCATTATACAGACTAAATTAACATCTCTTACATACTTCATTCCATGGCTACCTACTCAGTAGTGGGGCATCTTGCATGCCATGGGCCTCCTGTTTCCATTGGTTCAGTAGGTCCTGCTTCCGTCTCTTCAGGTCTGCATGGTGGTGACAGACCTGCTCACCAGTCAGAGGGATGCCTGTGGCACTGGTGAGATCATGAGCTAACCGGTCCCATGCCTCTGCTTTGTACTCCGTCCCTTGGAACTGGCCCTGCAGGAGTCTTGACTCATGACGGTGGACAAGGAGCCAAACCATGTATTTTGACTCCTCGATGCCTGAGCATTGCACTTGAAAGTGAGTACCCTCTCCAGCACCAGCCATTCTGACTGCAGATGGGAGCTACAATCAGTTATGGCGAGTATTCCCACCTATGGAGCTTAAATATGCAGCATTTCCTGCACTTATTTGTGATTGGCCATTTTTGAAAATTCTGGGCTAACAGCAAACCTGCTTAGCAATGGTTAATCTTCCATTTATAAGTATATGCATGTTAACAGTGCATGTTTATGCTAAGCTGTCATGGCTTAGTGGTTCAGTACTTTGATTATGGTGCACAGTGTCCCGGGTTCGAACCTTGTCATTGCTTTTTATTTTACTACTGTCCAGACAGACAGGCTAGGGGGTGTGGCTGTGTTTAGGCAACTTTGCTCTACGCTGCTCCATGTTGACCTACAGTGCGCTGGTTAGCGCGGTGCACAGCTCCGTGCAGCCCCGCGCAAACCTATTGCACTAGGTAAAGTGCTGCTTAGCTATGGGCAATTATATTGCGCTAGGTAAAGTGCTGCTTAGCTATGGGCACTTATATTGTGCTAGGTAAAGCGCTGCTTAGCTATGGGCACTTATATTGCGCTAGGTAAAGCATTGCTTAGCTATGGGCAATTATATTGCGCTAGGTAAAGCGCTGCTTAGCTATGGGCAATTATACTGCACTAGGTAAAGTGCTGCTTAGCTATGGGCAATTATATTGCGCTAGGTAAAGCGCTGCTTAGCTATGGGCAATTATATGTCACTATCCTTAATGCTGCTCACCTTCTTATATTTATATATATACATTTTGTTCACTAATACATAGGCCATTTCAATGCTTTTTACTAAAATTTCATTCGTATATGTCAGGAATTATTTTATATACTAATTTAAAACATAAAACAGACAGGGGAGTGGTGGGACTAGAACCAGGAATTCCCCCTCTTTGTGCGAACGCTCTACCACTACGCTATTGCTATTTGTCTAGATTTGCATAAACATTTCTTATTATGCCCTTCGATGTCGAAATTGCTTACTGCAGCTAAGCAATGGGCACACCCGCGCAAACACGTGTAAATATGGGCAGCTATATCGGGAATTAGAAAAAAAAAATTAGTTTACATTTTACATTTACAAATGGGTTTAGTATGTGGGGATGTGTACTGTTTGCTATGTGCACACTTCAGCGGACTCGCTCATTGCATTTGTCTTTTTCACTTTATATGGTTGCAGGGTCATGGATATTTGGACTGATAGGCAGTCCGACATGCCCTCTGCGGTCTTACACGCTCCGTGTAAGCCTTACAGTTGAGTCAGCACCCTCATGCATATGCATGATGCGCTAACGTTGTAGTCTTAAACAGCAGTCTCCGAGTAAGACTTGGTTAGTCTTACTCGGAGGATTACTGAATCCTGGCCCATGTCTAAGGTCACACTACCTTAGAGAGACAGAATGCCTGGTTCTGTGAGGAAAACATGTATTCCCTCTACTTCTGAAGTACTGTGATTTCAGAATTAGTATAGTTAGTTAGTGTGAGGCTGTACAGGGCATAAACCCCACACTGGAGTTTAGACAGGGGTGCAGTAACAGAGACAACTGCAGTTTCTGATTAAATTTATTGTTTCATATCTTAATATGTTGGCATGAAATATCCATCTTTTATTGACTCTCTGAAAAGGAACTCTATGATCTGTAATGAACCCCTGGAGGATCACTGACTGTATAGATATCACAGAGATCTGGACACTGAATGAAATTAAAGAGCCAGCTTAAAACAGAGTATGAAAACAGTATGAGCGGGGGGGGGGGGGTAAACAATATGGAGTTGGGTTCTGGTATAATGGAGTTGGGGTAAAGATAAGTGTGAGGTAGTGGGGGGGGGGGTTACTGACCAAAATTGTAAAAGGATAATGTTTGCAAAATAAGTCAGGGAAGAAAGTAATACAAGTGTGACATTTTATTATTACTGCCATGGTATGCAGACCTCAGAATCAGCTGTTTATAATATTGAGGTATACTTGGGGTGATTAACTCAAAGAGTACATGGATTTTAACCACATTCATCAGCATTTTGTTTTCTTTAAACTATAAACCAGACTGACTTTCGTTCAAGAATGAATTTCTTTATTACAGATTTATAAATAAAGTAATTTTGTACAACTTCTATATTCCATCTCATGGACATTCACACAAACCAGATAAAGTCAACGGTTATGGTACCATATTTATCTATGGACTCATACATTAGTCTAACACTGCTAATTTTCCACATCTAAGATGCCCACAGGAACTTCACATTACTTACCTGTTCAGGATGCCCACCAATTCTTTACAGTGGGGACAGCCTTCCCTATCCTCTTCTGACATTGGTCTTACTAGTGTCTTCTCTTTCAGGTTAAAGCTCACTCAGATGGACTCTCCTCTGACTCTGTAGATCTCTTACTTGAGCTCCATTCTCCAGCTATCACCAACTACCCTAACTGCCTGAATTATATGATTTGAAAATTCCTTACTGAAAGTTTAGCCCTTTCATTTCCTTATGCCATATCCTTTCAGGAGTTGCAACCTGAGAGACCACACTGACCCAGGCCATACCAAGGCTAGTTGATCCAACCAGACAGACAATCCTACACGTAACATCACTCTTGTCCTGGACCCGATTTCTTCTTCCTAATTTACTGTTAATAAATATCTTCCCTGGCCCACCTTGTTTATAGGAAAATATACTTTTGTCTTGAACTGACCAGGTCTCTCTCCTGTGGTATTCTATGTGATCTTCCAATTCTGGACTAATTCCTAAACACCATACTCAAGAGATATAGTCCTACACGTCCTGACATTTATTTACTCTTTAAGGTATTATACTGTTTTGTTTTCCCTGTTCACAGGCTACACAAATTCTTCCAGTTTCCCCACACGTTTTGTTTGCACATGATTTGCAAAGAGTTCCCAAAATTATTGTGCATAATGTCAGTATTAATCAGGTTCTGTTGCATACTATTTCTAAAATCAAAAAATTTGGGAGAAACCCTAGACAAATATCCAAACTGACAGCATGTATATTATTCGAGTTCACACAGTCTCTCAACGCTTTTCTTTGTTCATCTTCTTGTTTCATTACTTTGACAACATCTTCCTTCTCCTTTTGACATATATTGATTTTTTACCCATGTATTATTTTCTGCTGCAGGTTTTATTCATCTAAATTCTTCAGACTTTGCATAATCACATCCAGTGAAGCATTAGTGAACTCCTACTGTAGAAAATTCAGAATATTGGCTTCTTCTTTAACAGTTAGGGTAATGCATTCAATGAGCAGATTTCTCTTTGATAGCAATGTCTTTCCTTGGGCACAGCAATCACTGTTCTTAGAGTTCTTGCTCAGTTTATTCTTTTTCTGGGTGTACTTAAACAAGTTTGCCTCAGAGCAGTATGATTTTCGGAAAATACATTTACAGATTTGGATATGGCCATTGTTTACTAAACAGTAATACCAGACTTACTAGTGAGAACTATAGCATAGTTCCCTTTCATGATTATTGGGACATAAATATTTTTGGTGCTTGACTTTCTTATATCGACTCAGCATGAAAAGAAAGTGTTTTCTCATATTGCTTTACTTTATGCAAGCACCATAAATCTCATTTAAGTTCACAGAACTTCTTGCTAGGTGACTGGTGCAATGTATATTTACTGGATTTCATCACATTAATACGTGCAAAAAATGCTTCTTGGTTCACTGTTTTTAGTATCTGATACTCTGATTTGCAAAAATTAAAACTCTTCCAGTGGCTTGTCAACATCTAGCACAGAACGCACCTGTGAAGTTACCAGCTTTGCCATTAGTAGCTGAAACTGAATTTTTTCCACATTCTCCCAACTCAAACAAGACATGCATTTAATCACATTCAAAAACATTTTGTACTGATTCAGACATAAACCAGTCGGGTTTTTATTTGAAAGACTTTTTATTGCAGACATGTAAATAACATAAATTCAGAACAACTCCTGTAGTCCTTGCCTTAGACTTTCAACAATTTGAATACCACCTTGGGTCTGTCCTGAAAAGAGGTTGCTAGCCTAGTGGGACCAACCTAGTCAACAAATGGTAAATAAATAAACAAATAGATTTGAAGTTACAGTACCTGGTTTACAGTATCATACATAAAGTGGTCTAGTACTGCTAATTTTTGTGTTTATGGTGCACACAACACTTCTCAGGTAAATTTACCTCCATGATACTTATCTGTCCAGGCTTTTCACACCAGTTTCTACACAGTGGGGCTCCACATCTGAGCTTAATTTTAAACATGCCTCCTCTTTCATGCTAAATCTCACTCGCAGTGGACCCCTTTTTCCACTCTATATGTCTGTTGTTCTAACTCCATACTTCGGCTGTCTCCAACAGTTGCCCTGGGAGGACCCCTTCCTCACACTTCTCATAAAGACACCCTAAAGTACCCTTTCATTGCACAGTAGTACTCACAAGACTTAAGTTATGTCTCTGTGGATTTTTTCAGTGAAAGTTTGGCTGCAGCATACAGCCTGACTTTGCTTAAATCTGGTGCCTTAGGACTCCCAGTCTGCAGCTTTAAGCCTTTCACTTTCACTATGTTTCAATGCATGTATAACTATCAGCAGAAGAGGCACAAAGATCTCCCCGGTCTGCTCAGTGTTGCATCTATAAACTTGCAGCTGCCCTGCTCCCTGCCTTCCTGTGTTTCTGTCTATCCAATGGCCTCTTGAATGTGTCTGTAGTTTCAGCCAACAATTTTGTCAACTATTTTTGCAATATGCTTAAAAATTATCAGCAGAAGACTACCAAAGATCTAACTGGTCTGTCTCAGAGTTGCATTTTGCACCTTGCAGCTGCCATGCCTCCTATCTTGGGACTTCCTGTCTGCAGCTTTAAGCCTTTTCTGCCTCAATATCTAATATCTATAATATGTAATATCTAGCACTTTGCAGCTGCCCTGCTACCTGACCTCCTGTGTTTACATCTACCCAATGGTCTCTTGAATATGTGCCTGCAGTTTTAGCAAAGAATTCTTAATTTACCTTCCACCCCCTATGGGAAGAAACATTTGCGTGTAAAAGAAAAGCTGATCAGTTTCTTTTTAAGATCATATTCCTTCATACTGCCTCTTCTAAGAAAAGCTGATCAGTTTCTTTTTAAGATCATATTCCTTCATACTGCCTCTTCTCTTTCTCCTTAGCTCAGTATCTTTACCCATCCCATTCATGGATTTGTGAACCCACAGTATGTCTTCCCTTTCCATCCCATGTTCCATTGTAGATAATCTTTGCTCAAGCAATGGTTCCTTGTATGTGTATCCTTTCATTATCCTTACAGTCTTGTGTTATACCCTTACCTGCAGCTTTGTCACCTTTTACTGGCATTGCCTCCAAGACTGGATGCAGAACTGCAGCTGCAGCTTTACAAATGATCTGTAAAGTCGGTGTACTACCTCCTAATTCCTGAGGTCTGTGCCATTCTGGATGAAATCTATCTTTTTCTGTTTTATCTTTGCTGGTGAAGTTTCTGTGCTGTTCCTGGTGGTTCATTCTAGTTGTGACTAATTCCCCCAGATCTTTTTCTGCTGCACTTATTTTGACATTCCAGAAGTATAGACTATCCTTGGGCTACTGACATCTATACACAATGTCCTGCACTGCTCAGCATTAAATTTAAGCTGCCACTTCACTGTCTGTGCCACTAGGATTTTCAGATATCACTCTAATTCCCTGCCAGCACCCTGCTGCCAATGCCATTCACAAAAGGGCTGAAACTCTTTTCAGTGCCAAGTGCTTCATTCCCAGGATGTTTCTGTTCACAGCATCATTAATCACCAATCTCTCATCTGTTACAACTCTCTCCACACCATCCATATCCTCCTTTTATCTAGTTCTGCAGATATTTCACTCTTTTTCCCATTCCTGCCTCTTTCAGGTTCTCTGGTTCACCTCTGAAGTCATCCAATCTTAAAACTATATAAGGTTCATCTTGTAGGAGCTTTTGACTGTATACCATTTTGTTTCAAGTCCTAGAGAGGATATCCTTTCACCTGAATATCCTAGCCATGTTTATTTATTTATTTTTTTTAACAAATGAAGTTAGGCAACTACAGTTCCCAGTCCATCTTGGGATGTACTAGTGCCATAGTTGAGTCAATGAGTGACTATGGGGAGTTATTTTACTTGTAGTGATTTATGTTTTCTGCTGTCTGCAAAACTCTTTCAGTCTTTGTATTATCAATATTATTTTCTTTTCTTACACATTGTATAATTCCTAATATTCTTGCAACGTATTTCATTTTTAACAGGTCTGGTAGCACAGAGGGCTAAGTTGCTGAGCTGTTAAAGAGCTGCTTCTTGTACCTAGGGTACAGGGTTTGATTCCTTCTACCTTCATTTGCCTGCTGTGTGATTCTGAGCAAGTCACTTTAAAAGATAGTATTCCTGGGTCACCCCTGAAAAGGAACAATTTGTCTGCAGCACTTACTGGGTAAACAAATAAGTAAAATAAAATAAATTTTACTATCAACCCAGCACCTCTAATCATTAACTAGTCAAATGGAGACCTCCCTTCAGCTCTTCAGTTTGAGGTTCCTGCTAAACCACCAGAGGCTGCTGCCAAATGGACAGAAAACCTATACTGGAGTGGGATAGAACTTAATTGGGGAACTTTGCATGTCAGCTGCAGCAACAAACTCATCCTTATCAAGACAGCTTTGTTTTCCTTACCATGACTCCTATTGTCTTTCAGAGATTTCTATAATACTGGCAACTAACAGATACTCATATCCTTACACACACCACTCAAAGCTAGACCACAATAATGCATTGCTTGGTGGGTACTTGCCCCTGTCCCTTCATGCTGTCCTGCTGTAACACCCAGCCCCTGCTGGGTATCAGTAATGCCATGCTTTAGGCACTACCAGCTGCTGTATTACCTCACCCTCTAGCCCTCCCTCAGGGGTACACTCACTGTACAGTAAACCTTTGTTCCAGTATATAGACTCCTCTCTTCATTGAGAATTACGAAGATCCCTAGCTACCTCCCTCAAGCCTCTTAGTGTAGGCTCCAAGAGTTGAGCCTGTCTTTTCCAAACTCCCCTTCCACAAGAACTCTGGTATCTTCTGACAATAGTGCCTCACTGTCAGCCTGGGTACTACCACTCACCTCTGTCCTTGCAGTCACTTTGTCCAAGGGAACATTAGTACATACCAGCAGCTGCGGCTCACCTTCAGGCTCATTGCTATAGGGTAGGTCCCTCTCTGAAATAGCCACCTCTCCAGCCCTGGCTTCAGGTATGGTGTCTGTCTGGGTTTTCCCCAGGCTACCAGACCCATATGCCTGTCTCCAAGCCTGAGATATCTGCAGGATATCCTCAAACAAACCTACTTGCTTGCTTCCTTTTCCACCCTCACAGACAAGATGAACCCTGGCCAAAGGCATTTGGAATGGGATCCCTCATAAAGCTCTGACTGGAGTGGACTGCTCAAGCAAGTACTGCTCCACTTTAACCACTGCAGGCTTCACAGTGGTTATGTCAGAGGCTGTGTCTCTCTTAGCAGTGGCCTGTCTTGCATCCACTAAGATTGCATATAAACTCCGGTGGTAGTTTGGTAACCCTGTTGTCTCCAGACAACTTACACTGACATACAGTTATTTCCACTTGCTGGCTCCCCCAACATCTGTTCCCCACATTGCTTCCATGGACATCTATATGACATATGGCCTCACTGGTTACATTTAAAACATGTATCCCTCGATCCTGGCCATGTACTTGAAGAACCAGTGACTTCTTCTATTACTGGTGGACTCTCTCAGGGTGGTTTAGGCTGCTCACCATGGGTTCCCTTATATCCATGTGCAGCACTGGTTATCCCCTTCATGTGCAGTGATGCCCTGCTTTCTAAGTAGAGATCCCCTTTGTTCTCTAGCTCATCTGTAGAGTTACACTCTTGGTCTGCCAACCAGATTCTCATGTCCTCAGGCAAAGTACTAAGGACTTGTTCACCTCACCAAAAGATCTGCCAGCCCTTCAAAAGTGGTGACCTGACACCCACTCACCCACCTATGAAAATAAGTACTTAACTCAGCAATATAATCACATACACTTTCATCAGCCTTCTATCTATGCTCACAAAACTTTTTTCTGTAAGCTTCATGTGTTAATATAAAACATTCTAGTAAACATTGCTTTATTTTGTCATAGTTTAAACAATCAATATCAGACAATTTAGAAACAGCAGTTACAACTTTACCATGGAGTAAGGGAGTGAGGAACCACACCCAAAGCCTCATCTAGTATTAAAACATCATTTTTGTGATGGATTACAGAATGACATCAAACAGATCTGGTCATCTGACTTCTGGTTCCCATACTACCCCCATTACTGGACACTGAACCAAGATCTTGCACATATCTGTTACCATGGGTCTACTTCTTAATTTCAAAAGATCACAATCTCGAGATTCATAATATCGAACCCAGACTCTCAAGGTTGTGAAATCTCGAAATTAAGAAATTTTAAAAAAAATGACAACTGCTAAAACCATGTTTTTGCAGGGGGGCAGGCCCCCCTGCACCTACCACACCCCTGCAACTTATACATACTAACTCCGAGATCGCTGTACAGTGCGGAAATGAAGCATTACCATTCTCTTCACTGTAGAGCAATCTTGGAGTTAGTATATTTAAGTTACAGGGGGTGTGGGGGTGCAGGGGGGCTTGCCCTAGTGTTTTAGCAGTTATGTTTTTTTTTTAATTTCGAGATTTCACAACCTCGAGATTCTGGGTTCGGTATTATGAATCTCGAAGATTGTGATCTTTCAAAATTAAAAAGTGGAACCATTACCATACACACATATAGAGCTTTGCTAAGATCTGTTGCAGCTTTTGGAAGTCATAAAACAAAGCACTTCCACTCTTCCTACAGCAGCTAATAAGCCATTCTCTGGCACAGACATTTCATCTCTGGCTGCAATCAAAAGTGTAAGATACAATCTTTATGGGCTAAAATAAGTAATTTAATTTCATACTGTTGTTCAAAGTTAGCTGGTGCTGAGCTTAACCTCTTCTCTTCCAGTATCCTCTGTTACAATATTAATTTTAATAGTTATAACACAGTCAAATATACAAGGATATTTCTTTTTCTGTCCAACAGGGCATACTGTTGGTACATTTTTAACACAAGCAGCTTTACAAATACATTTTTCAACACAAGCATCTATGCAAATCATTTTGATATACAAACAACATATACTTCTTTACAAAATTCCAGCTAGCTAATCTGGCATATGTTGCACATTCCCAGCCCTACTTCTCCTGGCATAGCTAGGAATACCTCACATCATTTATTTATTTTATTTATTTTATTTTATTTTACATTTGTTAACCGGGATGGTCCGACTGGATACATGTCCTTTTTCAGCGGAGGCCCGGGGAGAAAAGCTCCAACAGAGTTACACTGATAATTAGGTACAGTAAATGAGCTAAAAGAACTTAACAAAAACATAGGCTATTTACATACAAGTACAAGACTGCCATTACTATTTCTGAGATTACTACAAATGTAACATTAATAACATATTAGCAAGGACGTATAATGACATAGAGTTAGACAGGATACATATTTCTTTATCACAGTATACAAAGTACTTATCATCTTAGCTAGTTGTTTATGTTTTAGTTAATGGCACAGAGCTAGTCTGGGTTTGAGCAAGGACATAGCCAGTGTGACTTGAAGTGGAGTTTTAGACTATTTTTGAATTGACTTAGAGAAGTTGCAAGCATGATGTTATTTGGGAGAGAGTTCCATATTTTACCAGTGGTGTTGGCAAATAGCGTCACCACCTAGGTTGAGAGATTTAGTTGTTTGGACAAGGAGTCTGTTTGCTGGCAGCTTAGATTGGAGTAGGGAGTCATTAAGTTTTTTAGTGCTCAGGTTGTTTAAGGATTTTGAAGGCCTCTATGAGTTGGGACTGGTAAAGAAGGTGTGGGAATTCTATCCATCCAAGCTTTTTCAGGTTAGTACAGTGGTGTGTTCTGTAGGGTAGGCCTGTAACGAACCTGGCAATGTGATTATAGCAGGATGAGAGCTTGGCCAGATCAGATTTGTTAAGGTGAGTGAGGACAGGAGGCTGTGGCTGCCCTGGCAGAAGGCTTTAATTCTATATAGGGTCCCAAGTTTCTTGTTGACTGACTTAATGGCTTGGTTGATATGTATATCAAATCTGAGTTTATTGTCAATGTTTACTCCTAATAGCTTTGTATAGGTGTCTGGGGAGATGATGGTCCCATTATTGGATTTTATAGTGAAGTTTTCAGTCGGAGATCTATTGGTTGGGTAGAAGAGAAATAACTTGGTTTTGTTTGGATTTAAGATCAGGAGATGGTTGGCAAGCCAGTTTTCGACTTTGGTGAAGCTATGTTGGGTGATAGTTAGTAGATTTGCAAGAGAGGCATTGGAACATATTATAGTCGAGTCATCTGCATATTGAATGCAGGTGGCTTCAGGGATGACTGTTTGGATGTCATTTATGAAGACTGAAAAGAGGAGAGGTCCTAATATGGAACCTTGAGGAACTCCTATGGTATTTGGTAGTAGGCAGGAGAGCTTGTTTTGCCACATTACTGCTTGTTGTCTCCCGGTGAGGTAAGCTTGAAACCAGTCAAGGGCTGGAGTATCTAGATACAGGGTTTTTAAAGTATATAGAAGTAATTGATGGTTTACCATATCGGTCCAGGAAGAGAGCGGAGGATATTTTTTATTATTCCGTTAACATTAATGTTTTCAGTAAAAGAGAGGAGGGCAGTGGTTGTACTATGATGGGGTCTGAATCCATGTTGAGAGTCTGTGAGTAGTTTATTTTGGGTTAGATAGAGCATTAGTTGGTTGTGCATGCACTTTTCCATAATTTTGGCAAGTGGTGATAGTATGGCTATAGGTCTATAGTTGGATAGTTCTGTGGATGAACCTCCTTTGTGGAGTGGAATAACATAGGATATTTTCCAAATTGAGGGATTGAGGCCTCGGTTATGGTTCTGTTAATTAGGATTGAGATAGGGTAGGCTACGACATCTGCAGCAATTTGCAGGTATTCAGCCAGCAGAAGATCGGCTGAAAGGGTGGTTGGCTTCAGTTTTTTCAAAAGGGATCTGATAAAGGATGTGGACACTGGCTGGAAGTTAAAAGAGAGTGGTGAGTCGGGTATAGTGTTTATAGAAGTGTGGGGAGGAGAAAGTTGGTTAGCTAATGACTGGATGGTTTCTGTGAAGAAAATATTGAATGAATTGGCTATATCTTCTTGGCTCTTGTCAGATAATGTTCCTGGGGTCGGAGTAGTGAATTTGCCTGGTTGGAGAAGTTTATTTATGCCTGCCCAGTACTGTTGAGGGTTATTCTGATGTTTATGTTGCAGATTGTAGAAGTATGTCCATTGAAATATTATAACCACTTGAAGTTATATTATACAATACGTTGAAGCAATAAGAGTGTAAACATATAATGAAATTACTGAGATATATTAGCAGTCATAAATGAACACATGGTGTTAATTTTCCAGCCTCCTCCAAGGAATACCACATTGAGAGAGACAAAAAGTGTGCAATGCAAATTCTGTTTTTGGTTTAGTATAATAACACAAGATAAATAATTTAGATCTGAATATTTTTTGTGGGAGCTCCATAATTTATTTGATCAAAAATTCTGGAGAAAGCCAAAAATAGTGTGGGAACAAAATCAGGAACAATTTTTAAACACAACTCTAATTCACTTGAAAACTTAATAAAGCAGCAAGTTTTGTATCAACAAGCATTTTTGAACACTTGCTGTTTGTCTTTCGGCTTTTTCCCGGTAAGCAGTCACCACAGCAGAACTCCAGTCCGCTAATGTTTGGCAGTAGATTTTTTTTACAAAACGCTGAGGTGCCAGCTCGACGCCCAACCTTCAATGAAGGCACACCCATTTACACACGCATGTCTTTCGAATGCTACCCAGTCGCGGGGAGGACATGCAAACTCCACACAGAAGGCACTCCCAAGCCAAGCCGAGAATCGAACAGGAGAACCTCTTGCTGTGAGGTAACAACGCTACTGCCGTACCACCGCGGCATACAAGCATTAAGAATTTTTGAACAGTAAGAAGCATAAAACTCTAATGACTGGCATCACTAACTGACTGTAACCATGAAAATCATATATACCAGAGAGAGAGAGAGCAAATATGTGAAGCAAAATCAAGTACTTTATAAGAAAATAGGGCCAAATAAGAGGTATAGATAGCACTCAAAAAGCAATGTCTGGTCAGAATAGTCAGTTCCAGAATTTTAATCCCGTTGTGGGGTGCTGGACTGTAAAAGATACACTTATGATTTTCTGAATATTGTTTCACCTGTCTATAGACAAGTCTCAGCAAAAGACTTTAAGAATTTGTAGTTTTAATGAATGAGGTAGTTAAAACTACATAACCTTAAATTCTTATGTTGAGACTTCTTTATTTTCAGTCAGTTTAGTATGGTCTGGCATTAGCATACTATCTATAGCATTAACATGCAAAAGGATTAAAGGAACTGCAGACATAGCTAACTTTCTATCTTTAAAATATGGAATAGTACACTACCTCTCATAAGGTAGAACAAATGGGAAAAATATAAAACATTTACTATCAGCTAGGAAGGAAACTTACAGCAAGGCTCAAAGGTTGCTTTACAATTAACAAAATGTTTTTTTTTTTGAGGCCCAGTCTTTCATTACTTACCAGAAAAGGCACTTCTTGCAATGTAATATTTTCCTTTTTCATTATTTCTAAGGGGAAAAAAAGTTATCCAGCAGTTATAAAATCTAGGCAGTATGTTTTACAACGTACCTAGTTACTCAACCATTAGAGTCTCTTAGAGGAAACAACTCAAGTTGCAAAAGTTGAAAATCCCAGATGGGCAAGCCAAGCAACAACACCCCCCTAAAAAAACATCATCTGCTCCAGTCAGCATCAAGCTATCAAGCAATACATGTAAGAGCAGGTTTGCAGCATCATGATTACCATACCATTCATATCAACAAGCAAAAGAATTAATGAAATTACATCCACAGTCAATCTTCTCTTTTCAAATGATGGAATACTATATTATCTTGCATAATTGGGGAACAGATGGGAAAATATAACACATTTTCTAACAAGAACTACAAAGGCAGCTGACACCAAGGTTAAAACTTTAACTTTACACTTATAAAAAGTTGTTTAGTAACCCCATTGTATCTTTGCTTGCCACAAAACTCCCTTGGTTACAATATAACACGTTTACACTATTTATAAGGTAAAAAGGTATAGAGTGGTTGTAATAGCCTGTGTTTTACCACACACCCAGCTTTTTGAGATGACAGTAAACTGCAAAATTCCAGCCGACCACAGAGAAAATAAACAAAACTTCTCATTCTGTCCTAGCATATCTCATTTCAAATTCTCAGTGACAAAGAACTTTAGCCTTTCTCCCCATCTCACTTAATATTTCATTTTAGTCAGTAAATAGTTAATATTTTGATTTAGACCCACACTAAAATGCTGACACATTCCCATACACCCATCAATTACAGCCACTTGTATAACTGTACATCATGAATATTTGCTTGAGAATAAGTGAATGGATACATTTGTAAATCATGACCTAGAAATGTTTTCTCAACTCACTGATATTAGAACTAAGCACAAATCTTTCATCTGCCCTCTTATCCTCTTAGCTCAAAATCAGAAACAAAAGCACAAAATCAAGAACAGCTTTAAAATATGTCTGCATACTTAGAAACTTGACAGAATAACAAGCTTTGCATTAGCAAGCATTTTCTGAAAGATACAAACTCTAAAACTAACATGCCTGTCATTATTTAGTGACCACAGTCCACAAAAATTTGCCAAAAAGCCACAAATTGTACAAAGAACACACCAAAATACCTTTTAATTTCTTTGCTCAATAATTTTAGACAAAGCCAAAAATTATGGAAGGCAAAAATGAACAAGTTTTAAATATTACATACATTTGTGATTCAGGTAAACTCAATGATCAAAGTGTATCTTTTCACAGTTGTCCCAGGAACATTGTTTGGTTAAATTATTTGTTCAAGGAAATACAGTAGGCAAACGGAGGAAAAGGGATTCAAACCCACTATCATTGACTTCAGGAAGCAGATTTTTAACATAAATGCCAGACAACACCAAATTATATAAAATGTTAACAGATTAGAGACAGACTACTCTAATTCACTTAAAAGTTAGCAGAACAACAGGTTTTGCATCAAAAACAAGCCACTCTGATGGAATCACAAAATCAATCGGATGTATAACAGGAGAAAGAAAATCATGGCAAAAATTAGGAGGTGCAGCACCCAAAAGGATAAAAGCACTCTCATGAAACTAAACAAACAACTCAGAGGACAAATACACTCTACCAAAGCCAAATTTGAGGTATGTTTGGCCTCCAAGGACAACCACAAAGTATTCTTTAGCTATGTCCGCTACCTCAAAGGCATTACACAATTGTGTGCAGAGCTCATTGTAAATGGAGCCAACTCTACTGAGCCAGAAGATATAGCAATCCTCCTGGCTGATAAATTCAGCTCCAACTTTACTTCTCTCTCCCCCTCAGCCTTCCCTCAGGAAATATAACTCCCCCTACTATCACTAGGGAACAGGTCTCTCGAAGACCAAGAACACTGCATAAATGGGACCAGACAATATCCCAGGATGACTTCTAAATAGCATGAAACATGACCTATCAGGGCTTCTGAAATTACTGTTTAACTGTAGCCTCCAAACAGGCTTCATATCTCATGAATGGAGAAAGGCAACAGTCATCCCTCTGCACAAAGGTGGGCAATCTACAGACCCTGGAAACTACAGACCCATAAGTCTCACTAGTCTCACTATATGCAAAGCCATGGAAAGAATTGTCATGGAGATGATTAACAGAGATATAGTAAACTTCCCGACAATGGACCCAACCCACTATGGTTTCGTCAAGGGCAGATCATGCCTGCTCAGCCTGGTGGACCTCTTTGAGAAGGTCACCAAAGCAATGGATGAGGGCAAAATGGTTCACACTGCCTACCTTGATCTGGCCAAGGCATTTGACACAATACCCCACTTAGGCATTGTTGACAAACACAAGAGGTTAGGTACAAACCCATATGTCACCCGTTGGATAGCCAACTGGCTCACAGACAGGACCCAGGACGTTAGAATTGGGGAGTCCACCTCTACAAAAAGGCCAGTCACAAGTGAAGTCCCTCAGGGATCAGTCCTTGGACCGCTCCTTTTTGGCATTTACTTCTCAGAAGTCAAGGCCAATGTCAGTGGTCTGTGGCTGACTAAATTTGTAGATGATTGCAAATTAGGAGCTGTCATTGAATCTCAAATTGACACAAATGTTCTCCAGGAGGGGCTGACACAGACAAATAACTGGCATGAGAGCCATGGACTAAAACTAAATGCCAAGAAATGCATAATAGTATCCTTTGGGAAGTCATCCATCCCTGGTAACTATCATAATGACAACACACCCCTTAGAGTTGACCCAGTAGTCAGGGACTTAGGGACACACATATTTAGTAATCTAGCCTTTGATCATCACATGTCTACAGTGGTGAGGAAATCATTCTGTGTTGCACAGCTTATAAACAAAAGTATGGCATCTATGTCTAAGGAAGTCATTGTTCCACTGTATACAGCATTCATCAGACCTGTCATTGAGTACAATGCACCCTTTGGCATGTACCTAACCAGGCATATCCAACAACTGGAACATCCACAGAGCTTCCTCACTAAAAGAATACGGGGCATAAATAATATGTCCTACGCAGACCATCTCAAGGCCCTATCCCTGTATTCTGTCTCCTACAGGCTTTTGAGTGGTTGATCAATGCCTGGCATACAGGGTGTTGTCAGACCCCACTCTGGTTGACATCCTTCATATCCACAAAACAAACAGTAGCAGAGCCACCCATTATAAAGACTTAAACCTTGCCCGTGATATAAATAGAACCTGCTGGAGAGATAGGTATGTATCCCAGAGACTACCCCGTCTATGGAACAAGCTCCCCATCCATGTGAAGCAGAGTTCCTTCCTAACCCAATTCAAGTGCAATTTGGACAACTAGATGGGAAACCAGAAATCCATCCCTGGTTTGGCACCCATGTCTCTAATACAAGTAGATAACCTATAAATCTCCCAGGTCTATGCTTACACTTATCAAGGGTATAAGAACTTGTCAGTGATTTGGGATGCATGGTTAGGCTTAAAAAGGCCCTTGCGGTTGTTAGCCTAGTAAACACCTATGAACATACATTTTCTAAACATGTAAACAATAAAAGCTATAAAACTATTGTAACTGCCATGACTGAAAAAATGTAAAGCTCACTGATTTTAACCCTCAGCCATTTATCAAAAAATTTAGAGATGAAAGAAAGTCTGGCAGTTAGTGTAGAGGATTAAGGCACTAAGCTCTGAATGAGCCATTTTCTTTAATCATGGTTTTATTCTTTCTACATATACTTGTCAACTGGATGACTTTTAGCAAGTCACTTAACCAGACAGTTGTCATTTTACTTGATAAAAGACATAAAAACAAAAATATTGGGCATATTTATGAGGTGAAATACTCATATGCAGTTTCTAAATTATATCAGCAGAGCTGAATGGTCAAATGGGGCAGTAGGGAGGTAAACCAGTCCACCCCCCACCCCATCGCCATACTGATATCCCATTACTTATTTGTTTTTCCCCAATTACCGTAAAACACTTGTCAGTGTATATACTAATTTCTATTTCTTTTTTACTTTTACACTAATCCCACAGAATTGGATTTAATTTAAGATTATGAATAATTTTACAGCAAACACAGTTACAGCAATTAACAAAAAGGCATTCTCACATTGAAAACAGACAGCATGAGCAACAGTAAACTTCTCTTCTTTTGAACTATATATTTATTGAAAATGCATTTGGCAATCCATTAAACTACAACATACATGCTGGGATTCATACTCAAATAGCATATAGGCAATCAGTAATTAGCTGCTATGTGAAGAGTGCAGAAATTCATGGGACAAAGGTGTAATACATTATCAGCTTGGGACAGCCTACTGGACAGTCTTTTCAGGGGCAGTCCATGAGAACTGTCTGTTGAAGTGACACACATTCACACTAGATAAATGAAGGCTAAGGGAATCAAATACTGCACTACAGGAAAGAGCTCATTAACAGGACAAGGCCTTATACATCTGCACTACGTATCAAACAAACTGTTGCAGCTCAACACAATGCATTTTAAAGCCATGTGTCTGTAAAAAACATTAAATTAAAAATGCATTCATAGTTATCATTTTAATATTAAACTATTAGACTTCATACTGTCCAATTTATTCACAGCCATATAATAAGCAAACAGTAACAATCACCAAAACAAAAAACATGGATCGTACCCAAAAAACACGCCTGCTTACTGGAATTGATTATTTCCTTTTACACCAAAATGAATGTTGACTATACATACATATACATACAAATACACACATGAACAAATACATAAATAATGACTGAGAAATGTATTTCAGCTCATTGGTATGAGAACCATACAGTTCATCCCACTGCACCATCCATGCCTTTCCAACCTTTTTGCTCAAGAATCAGAGACAATGACAGAAAAATCCAGAACAGATTTAAATTTTTTTTGTAATGTACTTAAAAAGATCATTAGCAGACAGTCTCTGAAGGGTACAAAGTTTGAAATTCACGTCTGTAATTATTTAATTACTGCAATCTGCAGCAATTTTCCAATAAGCCATACATTTTACATTAAAAAGACCAAAATAATCCTCAACTTTTTTTGAGAATTCTGGACGATGCCACACATAATTTTTTTTTTTTTTTTTGGGGGGGGGGCAGTGTCCCACAAAGGGGCATTTTTTAACTACTATAATTTTGTCTATTTGTCAACAAGTAAACCCAATGGAGAAAGTGCCTCTTTCCAGATGTGACCCAGGAATACTATCTTGAGTGACTTGCTCACAGTCACTTAGTAGCCAAACGGAGGTGGAAGGATTTGTACTCTGTACTTTTGACTACATAAAGCAGTCCATTAGCAGCTCAGAGCCATAAGTGTCACATAACTCAAATTCATTTACAAAGTTAACAGAACAAGTATTGCATGGACATGTATTTTCTAAACTTTGACAACTATAAAACTCCAATAACTGACATTGACCGACTGTAATCACAGGGATTTTACCCCCCCAAAAAAAAGGAAAGTTAATGAAGGTCTGGTAGCTGTTGTAGAGGACTGAAGTGCCAAACACTTAATGAGTGGCCCATGAAATTAAGGATACAGGATCTGATTCTTTCTACTTCCATTTGCTACTGTGTGACTCTGAGCAAATCGCTTACCTGGACAGTGCTCCTCATGCATTTTCTGAATGATAATTATGAATGGGGTATAATTGTAATGAGTGGCATTTACTTACCATGAATGTCACAGGTCTGAGCTTACACACACACACACACACACACACACACACACACACACACACACACACACACCTTCATGTAAAAGCTTTCTGTCAATTCTCCAAGTGTAAAGCAGTATTTGTTTAGCTGTCTATGTCCTCACACAAAATACTGTTCTGTAAAACTGGTACAGTGTTGTTCTCAAAGCCATTTTCCATGTATAAGGTAATTTTCAGAAATGAGACCAAGCTTGCACATTGTGAGCTGTCATCAGATGACTAGGAAAGAATGCACTAGCCGAGCAGTAAACATGTTTGCAACAAAATGGATTCAAAAAAGACAGACATTGTTTCTTTTAATATTTGGGATTCCAGAGACTTGGCCACTCATTAGCCTCCTCCAAAAAAGGAAGCCAATCTGGTGGCCCCCTGCCATATACAAACTACAACAGAAGGAAGAAACTGTTGCAGAACAAGGCGAAGTTCCAAGACTGGAAAAACTCCCTTGTCAGCCTCAACAAAAAGCTGAGATCCCTCATCAAATTCTCTAAAGATAATTACAAAAACAAATTGCAGCAGATACTAAGACAACCACAAGGCCTTCTATAGTTATGTCAAAAATCTACAAGGCAATGCTCAGATCTGCTTGGAGCTTCTACATAATGGTAACTCCTATACTTAGCCAAAAGACATTTCCAATATAATGGCCGTTAGATTCAGTGCCAACTCCCCCCCCCCCCTCACCTCCTAAAGGGCCAATCACAATACCTGAGAAATGCCTAGTACCCAATATTACAGCTGCACAGGTTAAAATCGCCCTGTCCAAGGCCAAGAAATACAGCATCAATGGGACCTGACAATATCCCTAAGAATTGCAAAATGAACTGGCACCACACCTGAGTGCCCTGTTCAATCACAGCCTCATTTCAGGCTTTGTTCCCACCGAATGGCACACTGCTACAGTTATCCCACTCCACAAAGGTGGTGTGACTACAAACCCAGGGAACTACTGCCCCATTAGCCTGATGAGTCTGGTATGTAAGGCTATGGAGCGCATCATCCTGGACCTAATAAAGAAGGACATAGGGAATCTCCAGACTCTGGACTCCATGCATTTTGGATTTGTTAAGGGTAGATCATGTCTGCTCAACATGGTACACTTCTTTGAGTCTGCCAGCAGAGCTGTGGACAAAGGCAAGGTAATTCACACAGCCTAACTCGATCTGGCCAAGGCCTTTGATACAATTCCTCACTCAGGAATCATAGATATAAACTCAATAAATTAGGCATCAACCTCGATGTCACAAGGTGGGTTGCAAACTGGCTTAGTGACAGAACTTACACTGTGAAAGTAGCTGACTCCAAGTCAGACTACCAACCAGTCACAAGTTGAGTCCTACAGAGATCGGTTCTGGGTCCTCTCATGTTTGGCATATACATTTCTGAAGTCCAGGCAAAAACCAAGGGATTCTGACTGACCAAGTTCGCAGACGACTGCAAACTGAGAGCCAGTATTAGCTCCCCAAATGTTAACATTCTACAGAAAGGCCTCATGGAGACCAGTGACTGGTGTCAGAACCATGGCCTAAAGCTCATTGCCAAAAACTGTATTGTCATTCCCTTTGGGAAGAACACGGTACCCATGAACTACCACATCAATGGTAGTCCACTGAACACTGAAGGTGTTATAAGAGATCTACACAAGTGGATAGCAACCTCTCCTTTGATAATCACATTGCCACTGTGGTCAGAAAATCCTTCTATGTGGCACATCTCATGATGAAAGAGGTCATTGTCTCTCTCTACTCTTCCCTCATTAGACTAGTTATAGAGTACAATGCCCCATTTGGCGTGTATCTCATTAGACATACAGTGGATATAAAAAGTTTATACACCCCTTTTAAAATGCCAAATTTTTGTAATATAAAAAATGAGTCCACAATAAATCATTTCAAAATTTTTCCCACCTTTAATATGACCTATAACCTGTACAATTCAATTGAAAAACAAACAAATCTATTAGGGCAAAAAATATAAAAAGTAAAAAACGTACAATACACTGGTTGCATAAGTATGCACACCCTTAAACTAA
The DNA here is from genome assembly GCF_019279795.1 of Protopterus annectens. Classification (NCBI taxonomy): domain Eukaryota; kingdom Metazoa; phylum Chordata; order Ceratodontiformes; family Protopteridae; genus Protopterus; species Protopterus annectens. Next base: position 428,234,747 of record NC_056747.1, on the reverse strand, counting down.
TACTTTGCTGAAGCACCTTTTGATTTAATTACAACATTCAGTCTTCTTGGGTACACACCTGCCATCAATTAAAGAGACTCTGATTAACCCCAAATAAAGTTCAGCTCTCCTAGTAGGATTTTACTGACATTTACTCAGTTGCCTGCTACAGCAAAAGCCATGGTTCACAGAGAGCTTACAAAGCATCAAAGGGATCTAATTGTTGAAACGTATCAGTCAGGAGAAGGGTACAAAGAAATTTCCACAGCATTGGATATACCATAAAACACAGTGAAGACAGTCATCAAAAAGTGGAGAAAATATGGGACAACAGTGACATTGCAAAGAACTGGACGTCCCTCCAAAACTGATGAAAAGACAAGATGAAAACTGGTCCGGGAGGCTGCCAAGAGACCTACAGCAACACTGAAGGAGCTGCAGGAATTTCTAGCAAGTACTGGTTGTGCACTAAATGTGACAACAATCTTCCATATTCTCTATATGTCTGGACTATGGGGTAGTGTTGCAAGATGGAAGCCTTTTCTTATACAGGAAAACATCCAGGCCCGGCTAAAATTTACAAAACAATGCATCAAGTCTCCCAGAAGCATGTGGGAAAATGTGTTATGATCTGATGAGACCAAGGTTGAACTTTGTGGCCACAATTCCAAAAGCTAAGTTTGGCGCAAAAACAACACTTCACATCAGCAAAAGAACACCATCCCCACAGTGAAGCATGGTGCTGGCAGTATTTAGTCAAGGTGGAGGGAATTATGAACAGTTCCAAATACCAGTCACTTTTGGTCCATAGCCTTCAGGCATCTGCTAGAAAGCTGAAGATAAAGAGGAATGTCACCTTTCAACACGACAATGACCCCAGGAATACATCCAAATTAACAAAATAATGGCTTCACCAGAAGAAAATTAAAGTTTTGGAATGGCCCAGCAAGAGCCCAGACCTAAATCCAATAGAAAATCTGTGGGGTGACCTGAAGAGGGCTGTTCACAAGAGATGCCCTCATAATCTGACAGATTTGGAGCATGTTTGCAAGGTACAGTGAGCAAATATTGCCAAGTCAAGATGTACCATGCTGATAGACTCCTACCCAAGAAGACTGAGTGTTGTAATTAAATCAAAAGGTGCTTCAACAAAGTATTAGTTTAAGGGTGTGCACACACAACAAAGTATTAGTTTAAGGGTGTGCACACTTATGCAACCAGCGTATTGTACATTTTTTATATTTTTTTTCCCCTAACAGATTTGTTTGGTTTTCAATTGAATTGTACAGGTTATAGGTCACACTAAAGGTGGGAAAAGTTTTGAAATTATTTATTGTGATCTCCATTTTTTTATATTACAAAAACTTGGCATTTTAACAGGGGTGTGTAATCTTTTTATATCCACTGTATGCAACAACTAGAAAGACCACAAAATACCTCAATAAGAGGATCCTAGGCCTTAAAAACTTTCCCTATGCAGAAAGACTAAAAAACTCCAACTTTTCTCACTATCATATCACCTACTTAGAGACAATCTCTGCTTGACCTACAAAGTCACGTCAAACCCAGTGCTAGATATGCTACATCTAAAGAAATTCCAACCACTCCATGCCACACGCGCCAGAGACCTCAGCCTCATTACCACAATTAACAGAACTTGCTGGAGGGGCAGGTTGCTAACCCAGAGACTGCCATGCTCTAGAATAGACTTCCCATGCATGTCAAACAAACCACCTCACTGGCCTTCTTCAAGAGAAATCTTGACGAGTGGATGTAAAATAGAAAGTTTACCCCGGGGATCGTTTCAGTGGCCATGCTGGACAGAGGCACTGGGCAATCACGTTCGGTGACATGTTGCCAGGGAATCCTTTGGGCTAGGCTTGCAAAGGCTCCAGGGCCATTAGCCTAGTGCACTCCTATGAATGTATCAACCTTTGTGTGATGTGCTAAATCAAAAAAAAAAAAAAGAAAAGAAAGTCATACAGTAATTTAAGCTATGAATTTGCAGACTTGCAGCAACTACGAAAACAATGCAGTTTTATTCAGTTACTGAAAAAACTTTTTTTTTTTATTTTGCAACCAGTCTAGACAGATCACCTTTCACTGTTTTTCCCCCAGAAATATTACTTTAAAAGTCTTTTATGATGTTTTGTATTCAGTGTTATATTATGTGTTTTTAGAAATGTCTAAGAAGAATGGATATTATATTTATCCAGCCTTTTGTTTCATGTTTACTTTTAGTAGTTTTCAAGTCATTCATGTACAAATTCAAGGTTAAGTGAAATGAATTTGTGTGTGTTGCATATAGCTAGAAAACAAAAATGTTTTTCAGAAAAAGGCTTGGTTATGCCAAGTATGAATAACACACTCTCTTATAACAATTATGCAGTAATGTATGCCATTTATTGATTGATTTACTGATTAATAAGTTTTAATTGTATGATAGGCAAATCTCATTAAACCAAATGTTCCTTTGAAAGGATATCTGAGAAGAGAAAAACTCCAAAATACATACCAAGTGAAATCTTTAAAGTACCTAATCAATATAAGCAGTTTTCATTTGGGAGGAACATAAAAGTAATAAAACCACAACAGCAACCAGTCCTAGGGACAAAGTAACTAAATAAATGAGTAAACAAGGAGTGCTCTTTAGGAATTCCAAGGTCCAATTCAAAAGAACAAAAAAATAAATAAATAAATAAAAAGAGATCAAAATAAGAAACCACTTGATGTTAAGTTGTCAATCTCGCCTTCATTCTTGCTGGATGGGTTCGGAGTCGAACCTTGGCTCCGACTCGGCCACTTACTAAAGCTCGAGAACTAATTTTACCGGCTCGAGGCAACCCTATATCCCATGATGCTAGGCGATAACTACTCAGATCTCGTTTGCCGCTTTCGCCAGCGAGGTGCGTTTTACCGTCTCTTGGTAAGTGTTGGGAATTATATATATATATATATATATATATATATATATATATATATATATAGTTACCTTCCTGCTTAGTTTTTCCATCCCTTTCTTCGTTTAGCTTAACTTAACAGTTAATTTCAAACTTTTCCCCGTTAGCGCTAATTTTTTCCCCTTATCCCAAATTATTCTTCGTCCCCCCTAGGTTAGGCCTTAGGCCTGCTCCCTTTCCTGATAGGGATTCTGTGCTGTGTCTGTGACGTGTTTGTACACTGTATCCCTCTTTTCTCTTAGTTTTTGTTTGGATTGGGCGCGCGCGCGTGTGTGTGTGTGTGTGTTTTTTTTTTTTTTTTTTTTACATTGTGCCCTTTCACTCTGACAGCTATGTCGAAGGACACAAAGGTCTCAGGCTTCAAGAAGTGTGACTCGTGTTGTCAGAAGATGTCTCTGATAGACGGTCACACCTTGTGTTTACTGCCTGGGACCCCTGCACCTGCAGGACTCTTGTTCCGTGTGCCATGCGTTCAGCCCAAGAGTCCTGCAGGAGCGCAGGAACAAATTAATCTTAAGGGGCTTATTAAAGCCCGAGGGCTCCCAAACTAAGTCTGTGTCGGGGAAGCCTTCGAAGCCAGCCAAGCCATTGGCTCCGAGTTCCAAGCCTTCGGCTGGTGGCTCACTATCTGTGGCAATATTGGCTCTGGCTGGAGCCGATACATCTGAGTCGCAGCTTCCAGCATCGGCTCCGCTTGGCGCCGATACCTCTGGACCTCAACCCTCACGGTCGGCTCCGGCTGGAGCCGATGTATCTTCGGCTCCTTTGGCTCCATCTGTCTCCAGGAAAAGGTCCAGGTCCCCATCTTTGGAGTCGATCCATTTGGCTCCGGGGTCACCCTTGCTCTCGGAGCAGAGCCATTGGAGACGTTCTTCTCGGTCGTCCAGGCTTTCTGACCATGACCTTGAGAGAGTGGTCAGTAGACTGTTAAAGTCTCAGGCACTGGCCCAAATGCTTCATAGCCTGTCTCATCAGACAGCGGCTATTTCAACTCCACCTACTATTCCTCCTTTGACTCTCCCCCAGAGTTCGGAGCCGGAGCTCCTCGGAGCCATGACCGTTGTGGCATTGGAGCCGATACCTCCCCCTTCAGCTCCATCGTCCTCTGCTCCGATCTCCTCCTTGATGCCTTCATTGGAGGGATCCGGGTGCCTGGTCTCTCTCGCCAGCTTCGAGGGGTCGAGTGGCATTGGACCCATGTCCAACCCCGTTCTCCCTCTCGGAGCATCGGCGTTGGTGAGCTCGGCCTCAACATCAGCTTCTAATCCATCCCTGTTGGTGTGGCCCGGGGTTCCTAGTTCTTCGGAGCAGGAGCCCTCTGGCCTGCCTGACAGGGGAGCCTTTGAAGTGATGAGGAGCGTACTAGCCCCAGTGCATGGTCAACGGTCAGCTCCATGAGCTCCTCCCACTACGGTGCCTGCTGATGTCTCTTCCCACTCTCTTGCTCCTGGACCCAGAGATCCAATGCCTCAGGTTTCCCCACTGGGAATATCTTCCTCTTCCGAGGCTTCTCCTGATCCATCAGGTGAACCTCCACGCAAGAGGACATGTAAGAGGAAGCATGAGGACTCCCCTGAGTCCATCACATCCGATACCAACTTGGATGAGTCGGAAGGATCCCCAAGGTCCCCTTCTGAGGATGTCTCTTTTTCAGACATCCTTGAAATCCTGAAACAGAGGAGGAACTGGTCTTCCCTTAATCCTTCCGAGGATGAGTCGGTTTACCTGGAGACGTTTGGTTCTCAACCCTCCACCTCCTGGGTGTCTCCACCTTTCGACCCCCTTATGGAAGTGGTGGCACGGAAGGCGTGGATGGCTTTGGATTCGGTGGAACCCACCCCACAGAGGCTTTCCAAATTTATAACGGCTCCAGCTGATAGACAATTTTTGTCAAAAGGTGTCCTGGTTGATGCCATGGTGGTGGTTGCAGCCACCAAGAAGGAACTAGCTGATCCTTTAGTACCTATCCATCCTCCTAACAAGGATTCTAGGACTATGGATAGGTACGGTAAGCAGATGTTTTCTTCAGCAACCTTTGCCATGCGGTCGCTGAATTACTTGTGTCACTTCACCCGCCTTCAAAGATATGTTCTTAAAGAATTAGGTGAAGTTTTACAGGATCCATCAGCTGCTGGGTCCCAAGATAAAATCAACTCACAGCTAGGAATCCTAAACTCCATTGTCAACTCCTCCATGCGGCTCATTTCCTATGCAGCTGATGGAGCGAGTAGGGCCACAGGCACAGGTGTGGCCTTAAGGCGTCACGCCTGGATGCGGCTTTGTAATTTTGCAGACCCCTTCAAGGCGTCCTTCACTAATTCCCCTTTTGATGGTTCGACGTTGTTCGGGCCTCAAATGAAAGACACCTTGACCAGATGCGAGCAAGATGGCAAGACTCTTTCTGCCGTAGGAATCTATTTCTCCACTCTTTCCAGACCAATTCCTAAGGGTCAAAAGGGTGGAAAGATGTGGTTCCGCAAATCTCAAGGAGTCTCGCCTGATGCAAGAGGTCAGTTTACCCCCAGAGGCAGAGGGGGTAACAACAACAGACGCCACCCAAGAGGCAGAGGGGGTCCGCAGAATCAGGGTAGCAGAGAGCCTCTCTCTGATAAACCCTTCCAGCATCCCTGAGGTGTTGCCCGACTGTCCACCTTCGGAGGCAGTCGGGGGAAGATTGTCGCTGTACCCACAAGCCTGGCTCTCCCTCACTCAAGACAAATGGGTACAGTCGGTCATATCCGAGGGTTACAAAATCCCTTTATCCAAATCCCAACTCAACAAAAGGGACCCCTTCCAGACGTTCCACCCAGTCTAAGGGAACAGGCAATGCTAGAAATATCAAAACTGCTAGCAAAAAGAGCCATCCAGCCAGTCCCAGCAGACCAAATAGGATCCGGAGTCTACTCAAAGTTCTTTTTGGTACCAAAAAAAACAGGGGACTGGAGACCAATATTGGATCTCAGCAAACTAAACAAGTTTGTAAGAAGAACAAGATTCTGGATGGTCACGCTTCAGTCCATTCTGCCTTTTCTGGGTAAGGACAATTGGATGTGCTCAGTGGACCTTCAGGATGCGTACTATCACATCAAAATTCACAGGCGCTCCAGAAGGTTTCTCCGCTTTCGGCTGGGGGCCAGTCACTACCAATTCAGAGCCCTGCCCTTTGGTCTCACTACAGCCCCCAGAGTGTTCACCAAATGTATGGCAGTGGTTACGGCTCACCTGAGGCGTCAAGGATTCCAGGTGTTTCCATATCTAGACGACTGGCTCCTCACTGCCACCACCAGGCGTCAACTTCTTCAGGCCAGAGATTACACCATTCACATTTGCAGAGGGCTAGGAATCTCTATAAATTTCGAAAAGTCTGCCTTGTTGCCTTGTCAGTCTATTACCTTTATCTTGGACACCGTGCAGCTCTCAGCAAAATTAACAGAGCAAAGGGTCTTAGATATTCAGAATCACATCCATGTTCTTCTTCAGAGCGACAGAATTCAGGCCAGGTATGTCCTGAAAGTATTAGGTCTCATGGCGGCTGCCATCACACTTCTTCCTCTTGCCCACTTTTACATGCGTCTTCTTCAGTGGATGCTTTTTGCCCAATGGTCGTTTCAACAACTCCCTATGCACCACAAGATCATGATAACTTCAACTTGCAAAAATCATCTGTCTTGGTGGATGTTGTCCCCTCAAGTCCATCAAGGCAGACCCTTTATTCCTCCCTCCCCGGTCGCCACGGTCACATCGGACGCCTCCCTGATCGGGTGGGGGGGCATTTTCAGGGCAGGACAGTCCATGGCACATGGCAACCTTTCGAATGCCACCTGCACATAAATGTCCTGGAGATGAGAGCAGTGCTTTTGACATTGCAAGCCCTCCACGACTCCCTTCCCCTGGGGACTATTGCAATCCAAATGGACAATATGTCCGTAGTGTGGTATATCAACAAGCAGGGCGGAACCAAGTCCTATCCCCTGTGTCGAGAAGCACTTAGACTTTGGCAATGGGCGATCTCTTCTCAGCAGTTTCTGATAGCAACGCATGTCCCCGGGAAGTCCAACGTCATAGCGGACAGGTTGAGCAGAGCTATTCTCATGCCACACGAGTGGTCTCTCAAACAATCTGTGACGGAATAGATTTTTCAGAAGTGGGGCCTTCCTTGCTGCGATCTTTTTGCTACACCTCAAAACAGCAAATGCCCCGACTTCTTCACCCTCTTCCCCCTTCCAGGCCATCCCCCCAGAGACGTTCTAGTCCACGTTTGGCCTCGGGGACTTCTTTACGCCTTTCCACCCTTTCCATTAATAACACAGGTAATTCAGAAAGCAACCGCCTTGAGAGCCAAGATGATTCTCATTGCCCTTTATTGGCCTCGACAGATATGGTTTCTGTTCCTGCATCGTTATCTCTTGGAGCAGCCTTGGCATCTCGATCCAGTGCCAGATCTTTTAGCCCATCAGTCGGGGCAGCTGCACCAATCTCTCCATTCTCTCAACCTCACCGCTTGGTTGCTCCATTTCCGTCCCTAGCCAGGCTTCCTATGATTTCAAATCCCGTTCAGGATATTATAGCAGCTTCCCTTAAATCTTCCACCAGAAGGATCTATACGAGTAAATGGCAACGTTTTTCCTTCTGGGCAAAGGATAGGAATATAGATCCATTCACTGCTCCAATTCATTCAGTCTTGGATTTCCTAGCTGAAATTTATCATTCAGGATTATCATCCTCCACAGTAAAAGTCCAGTTGGCAGCCATTTCTAATTTCCACATAGGCCTTTCGGACTGCAGCATCATGTCCCATAAGCTTTGCAAAGCATTCCTTAGAGGTATCTTCTTACTCAAGCCCCCGATCAAAGATCCTCCACCGCAGTGGGATCTAAACTTAGTTTTAACATCCTTGATTCTACCTGCCTTTGAACCTGTGGCTTCCTGTTCATTGAAGTTACTTTCCTGGAAAACACTCTTCCTAGTCGCTATTACATCTGCTAGGAGAGTATCTGAACTTCATGCCCTCTGCATTCGTCCTCCTTATTTAGTCTTTCACAAAGACAGAGTTTCTCTAAGGACGAACCCCTCTTTCATACCTAAGGTGGCTTCGCAGACAAATTTAAATCAATCAAATGACCTCCCAGTTTTCTTCCCCAGAGCAAAAACTGCATTGTCTGGACGTTCATCATCAGCTCCGATATTATTTGGATAGGACTAAACAAATCAGGAAATCTGATCAACCCTTTTTATCTTATGCAGAGAATAGGAAAGGCCTTCCAGTATCCAAGGTAACCCTGTCTAGGTGGCTTTCTTCTCTGATCACAAGTATTTATCAACTCAGAGATAAAGAGTTGCCTTCTAGGCCAATGGCCCATTCAACCAGGGCGCTAGCTACATCAACAGCCTTTCAAGCTAGACTACCAATAGACACTATTTGTGCAGCAGCCACATGGGCCTCTCCTCATACCTTTGTTTTGCATTACAAATTGGACATGGCCTCCAGAAACAGGGCAAATTTCAGGTCCACCATTCTTAAGAGTCTGTTCCAATGAGCCACCCAGGGTGAAGGTGCTAGGGACGCGGTCCCATCCAGCAAGAATGAAGGCGAGATTGACAACTTAACATTGAGAAGTTATGTACCTACCATAATGTTCCATGTTAGTTGTCTTCTCTTGCCTTCTTTCTTGCATCCCGCCCTCCATCCCCCTAGCCTGGACAGACCGAGAAGATTTTCCCTTCTTTGAGGGATCCTGTTCTTGCATTTTCAGCCAAATAGCTTGTCCCAGGGTAGCTACAGCTTAGATAGTGACCTTTAGAGGGTTATCCTTTTTCCTCCTCTTCTCTAGTTGGAGGACTATATTGCCTAATGTTGGTTCCAGCTACCAAACGAGATCTGAGAAGTTATCGCCTAGCATCATGGGATATAGGGTTGCCTCGAGCCGGTAAAATTAGCTCTCGAGCTTTAGTAAGTGGCCGAGTCGGAGCCGAGGTTCAACTCCAAACCCATCCAGCAAGAAAGAAGGCGAGAGAAGACAAATAACATGGAAAGTTATGGTAGGTACATAACTTCTCATTTTTATTGTTAGAAAAGAACACCCTTGCTAAGCACTTCATCCACCATACTGCAAACTTCAATGAATTGGTGTGCAGTAAAGCTGAATATATTTTCAATACACCTTGATCAACTACTCATTAAAATTGTATTGATTATAAACAATTGAATAATAAAATAAGTAATAAATGTATTAAATTCATTAAGTAACCACATAGTTACTCTTAAAATGAGTTGAATAAATCAAAAAAATTCCCCATCAAAGCAGAACACAAAACATTCTAAACCATTAAATTCTATATCAAAAAAGTTAAGATACCATCATTATTAAAATCTAGCAGCCTTGATTTTTAATACATTGTTAATCAAAATCAGTTCATTCAATCCTGGCCTGTGGGGGCATTCAAAAGCAACCACCAAGTCAGTTCTTTGTGTTCCAGTATGTTTTCAAAACATCCATCCCTCGGTGAAACTTCATCCCTATCAATCACACCAAATTTAAAATTAATCCCATCACTGAGTTAACACATTAAAATGCATTGTTCATCTCTTCTTTTCTCATATCAGACACGTGTTCATAAATCCTCTTTTTCAAAAAACATTTGGTCTTGCCCACATAAAAATTCAAACACTTGCAATATACTGCTATATATACACAACACCCTATGTACAACACTTGGCCCAAACATTTGATTTCAATTTTCTTCCAATGTAATTTATCAGGAAAATTTTCCCTTTCAAAATACATCTACATTAGTGGCACAGCCCACATTTCCATGCACCAGGTGACTTAGAAATGCTGCTGATCTCACTACTGGGGTTCTCAGGAATATTTTTAATATTAAAACCCCTCTTGTAGGCAAAACATGGTCTAGTGCCTATACATTCTTCCAATCTGGGTTCCATTTTAAAAATGTTTCAGTTATTCATAACAATCTTTGTTACCTCTTTAGAAATGCAACTATATTTCAGTACCATTGCTCTTGAAAATTGATTATCATCGAGGGGCTGAGAAGTTTATGTGCTCAGTAAATTATCTTCCTCTGCTCTTCTTAGAATGGTCCTAAGCTTGCCATGTCTACTTGAAGTCACCTCCTTCCTAATTGTGTAAACATCCAAGGGGATATCCTCTATCTAAAAACATGTTGGGTTGGATAGTTTATCCACTTCTCTGCCAAACATTACATCATTTGACATCATCCTGGGCAACTTAATAATCTGTCCTCTAATTTTTTTTTTTGAGTTATGGAATGATTATTATAATCTAAATACGAATTGGAGAATACTGATTTTCCGTAAATGCTAGAGTTGAACCCACTTTCTTTTTTGTATATTGTGACATTCAAATAATTCATAATATTCTCCATGTAATTAAAAGTAAAGTTTTAAAAACTTGTAGTTCTGTTGATGTACTTGATAAATAAGTCAACACTACCCTTACCCCCTATCCAAAAAATACATATGTCATCTAAGAAACAAAAGTATTTAGTCCAATATTTAGAGTAAGAAGAATATAGAATGTAAGAGGTTTCCCATTTCTACATAACTATATTTGCAAAGAGGGGACACATGCCACTCCTATAGCCACACCCACTACTTGTTTGAAGTATTCACCTTCAAAATACAAGAAGTTGTTTGTTAACACCAACTCCATTAAGTTGACCAACAGATTTATTCTCTTAGCATCCAAGAAGTCATAAGTTATTAGAGCTTCCCTAAACCATTGAAGTCTCACCCCATGGGAAATGCTGCCAAATAAGTCAACTACATCTACTGTTGCAAAAGTCAAGTCTTTATGCCAACAAACAAAATAAGTCTTTCTCGGGAAACTCCAAGAATGCTTAAGGATGTGAGTATGTTCACTCAGAAAGGGTTTTAAGAACCTATCTAAAAAACAGTTACAGAGTGGGTCTTTGATCCCTGTAGAGATACTATAGGCCTTTATGGGGGGGGGGGGGGTCATAGGGGTCCTTGTGAATTTTGGGAATACCAAATATCACAGGCACCTTGTGTCTCTTGAAGAAACAAAAGTTATATTTGCCTCATAAAATAGTGCCTTGCATCAAGGTGCCATATAAAAAATATATATCGTTTTGTAAGCAATGTGTATCTCATTAATAAATGTAACACTATATTTCATATCATTGTAAAGTAAAATAAGCATTTTACCCAAGTAGATAGTGATGTCCATTAAGACAGTTCCACCTCCCTTATCAGGTTTCATAATGTGCACAGATTTGTCCTGTGAAAGTTCTTTTAATAACAATGTTAGTCCTGTTAGTACAATGTTTATTTAGTTCACTCTCACAAATTGTAACAAATGCATAAATTGTAGGATGTAAGGGAGGCTTGAAAAACTTCAAACATGGATGATAGTAGCAGAGGAGACACCTCTTTTATTAGAATACAAAAAGTAGGCTAAATTGAGTTTTCTAACAAATAACTTGAATTCAGTTAACAAGTCTACCATATCAACATCTCTATGGGGCACAAAGGTGAAACCCTTTTGAAACAAATTAAACTGGTTTAAATTAATTAACAGGCTACTATAATGAAAAATATGATAATCATTGCAAGTCATAACCTCTGAATGAGCGCAAACAAACAAATTGAGAAGCTTAAAGTAATTTAAAGCTCACTTTAATGAAATGCAAAAACAAAAAAGATGATTTGCTTTCGTCCCTCATGGTGGACTTCATCAGAATATTGAATAAGGGAACCAGCTTCATTAAATACCCTTCATTCTGTAATTAAAAATGTAATCAATTAAAATGAAGTGAAATTGTTTAAAGAAAATAGGGTTCCCAAAAACACTTACTAAGTTCTACACTGTCAATAAATACATACATAAAAAATATATACAGAAATATAAGAAATGCAATTATTGGGTGTGGATAATTATTTACATACAATTCCCCATAATAATAATAAATGTACATACAAATACATAAACACTTTAAACTGTTTAAATATGTGAAATAAATATATCTGCTAGTGATGATTTCAAAAAAATAAAATACATTTAGAATTTCATAGATCTTAACTTTAGTGCAAGGAACAATGCTATACTGTCATTAAACCCAGAGGTTGTGGCCACATCTAATCTAAGTTGCCAAATTAACTCTCTGTACTCCAAAAAACCTTTCCAGTTAACACCCCTGGGTTCCTTCTCTACAACTTCTATAATAGGTTCATAGGTGGTTACTAGGCTAATGGCCCTAGGGCCTTTACAAGCCTAGCCAAGTTCAACCCTTGTTCCCTTAAGGGATTATAGATATGGTCTATGTTACAAGCAGATCTAAATCAACTCCGGCTGCCCGTATCCAAGAGGGACACAGGTAAAACCCTTGGGGTGAATTTGTGTTTTCCCATCGAATCATCCAAGATATGCTGAAAAAGGGTTAATGAGTGGTTCTGTTTAACCTTTATAGGAAGTTTATTCCAGAGGAGATGCAAACTCTTGAAGACATATCTGTCTGTCCAGCAAGTCCTGCTGATGTCACATGCTAGGTTAAGGTCCCTAGAGTAAGTTAATCATGCACCATTTGACTTATAAATATGCAGCATTTCCAATGAGGCAGGATCAGAACTTGCTCCATATGCAAAGCACAGGTCACCTATGAGTAGTCAATATGATAAAGAACATAGTGACAGTGATTTCAGACTGTTATTGCAAGACATGTGCTGAAGACCATGACTTTTCTTTGTGAAAACCTTTGAGGTCTCTCCAGTTGCTGTAGATGCCTGTTTAGTTATATACCAAAGAGAGCATTTTACTCTATTATTGGCCTATTGTGGGAATAGTACAGGGGGGTTATAACCTTTTTTTATTCTGGAAGCTATGACTTTGCTTATGAGTTAAGCAATGCAGAAGGCTTTCCTTACCGCCATGGAGACATGGTGAGCAAAAGCAAGGTTGCTGTCAACCTGTGTGCCCAAATATTTTACCACTGATTTAGAGTTTAGGGTGTTGTTATAAATATGGTAATCTGCAGGAACACCACCTTTGCCAAAGGGGAAGATGTTGTATTTTTTTGCACTGAGTTTTGCATTGAGACCATGACTTATTTTATAATGTTAACAACATTTGGAGACAATGACTGCTCCCAGTTTGCAGTCATCAGCAAACTTTGTCAGCCACAGACCTTTTGTTTTTGCCTGTACTTGAGAAGTAGATTCCAAACAACAGGGGCCCTAGCACTGATCCCTGTGGACCACTACAGGTGACGGGTCTGCTGGTGGAGGTGGAGTCCCCTATTTTGACTGCATTTGTGTCCTGTCAGTGAGCCAGTTTGCAACACACCTGACAGTATATGGGTTGACCCCCAGCTGGGTGAGTTTTTCAATGATGCCTGAGTGGAGGATTTTGTCAAGGTTCTTGGCCAATTCTAGGTAGTCCGTATGCCCAGATTTGCCTTTGTCCAGTGCTTTGGTGACAGTCTCAAATACATCCACCAGGTTCAACAGGTAGGATATATCCCTTTAACAAAACCAAACTGAGTCAGGTCAAGTGTTTGAAGGTCTCCTATATCCTTGTTGATAAGGTCCATGATGATTCTCTCCATGGCCTTGCAGATAAGGCTGTTTAGGCTAATAGGTATGTAGTTTCCAGTGTCAGTGGATGCACCTCTGCTGTGCAGGGGGGATGATGGCAGCTGTTTTCCATTCGGCAGGGACAAAGCCAGTGTTTAGGTTGTGATTGAAAAGAGTACCCAATGGTGTTGCTAATTCCTGTTTTAAACCATTAAGAATGTAGTCTGGTATGTTATCTGGTCCCATAGAGGCTGTGTTTCTGGCCTTGGAGAAAGCAGCTAAGACCTGCTCTTTAGAGATACTAGGTAGAGAATAGGTATTAGGAATGTTCTGGGGTATATGTGGCAGGGAAAGGGGGGAGAAATTTTCACTGAACCTGTCTGCTAGCAGGATGGTACCATTCACTAGCAGTTCACTGCAAATCTGGGCTATCCTTATCCTTAGCTAGGAATGCTAATATAGATTCATAATTAGTGTTAGAGGACTTTATGAGATATCTTATTTGCTTGTTCAAGCTAAGAAGGATGTGCTTCCACTTCTGAGATCGTTCATTCTTGCTCTTAGATAGCAATTTTTTTTCCTCTTATTATATAACCTGTTCACGGTGGATGTCCACCAAGCAAGCTTGTTTTTTTCTTGAGGATCTTGCATTGGTCCTGTAAGGAATGGCTGAGTCAATACAACTGTATAGATGTTTGTATAACGCATTGGTGTATATCCCAGTATAGGTGTCCTTGCTGACAGTGGGGACAGGAGCTTTGAAGCTATTAATACCTTCTTGTAAGAGGCTGTAGTTGGCTTTCAGATGTTTTTAGCCTAATGTCTCCTGAATGATGATGCTATAATTCCTTCAAAAGTGACTGATTTATAATCAAACTTTACCAGGGAAGGCCGCACAATTGTGGTGGTGCACCGTTCTACCATGTTGGTGAGTACCAAGTCTAGAATGTTTGGGCCCCTTGTGGGGGTGCCAACTACGAACTCCAAGACATTTGAGTTAATGAAGTCCAAGAACCTTTGGGCAAGTGTGTTTGTATATATATATATATATATATATATATATATATATATATATATATATATGTATATATATATATATATATATATATATAAAATTTACCAAATCTATGGAGAGGTAGCTAAAGTTATCCATAGAAAAGGTGTTTGGTTGTATTTCAGTGACTCACGTAGATCCACATAGGCAGTGTGGATACCATGGCTCATGGAGGGAGATCTATAGCTAGCAATAAAACTTTTTTATATTTGCCACATCCACCAACATGTCTAGCTAGGACATTGTTAAGATTCATTTTACTTATATCATAATTGTGTTCATATATCCTTGCTCTCAAAGCCCTTTCCATTTTATCTATAGATAATGCATTACACCCAGAACAAGTGGCTACAGACACTATACCCTTTGTCTCACAGTTACCATTCTTAAAAAAACACTCTAGAGTTCATACTATTATTCAGTTTGAAACTAGATTCTTCGTTGATATAAGCACACTGTCTATAGGAGTCTCACTCAATAGTGCCTTTCTTTACCTTTATATTTTTCTTCAAAGTAGGTCCCTCCAATATTTTTTTAAAATTAAATAATGTTTTATTAATAAATAGAGGTGCGTTACCTACAATCCTACAAACATCAAAAACTATCAATTCCCTTTTAAAATATTTTTAATATCTCCGGAATTCTCATTATAGGTTATTACACAGGTCCTATCAAAACCTGTACCTTGTGAATATGTGTTTGGGGTTTCATTTGTGATTACTGTTAATCCTTCACCTAGAAGTGGTTTCAATTGTACACCCCATAAACCACTTACGTCTGTAATAATTTCCTGAAACAAAGATCCAAGATAACCCCTTTCTACAAACATGTTTCTCAAAATGTTCATTTGCTCTTCCAAATCAATGAAACTGATAGTGATCCTAACCACTCTTGTGCACTGTCCCCTTACTAATGTTTTCTTAAACACAAATGGATGTAAGCTTGCAAAATGCAGGTAAGAATTATTAAAAGTGGGTTTTCAATATACGTTAGTTTTAAAACCCAACCTAGTTTGTTCCAAATTGACATCTAGGTAGTTGATAGTGCCCCTATTAAAATTGTAAGTAAATTTTAAAAAGTACTTGATTCATGTAAAAATTATATAAAATGATTATATTATCAGGACCATCCCATAAAATAAATACATAAAAAAACTCAGATATAACTTAACAAACTTAAAATATTCAGAAGTAAAAACTTTACTTTTCCCCCAGACCAGTAGTACAGAATTAGCATAAATAGGGACACACCAAGCCTCCATTGCAACCCCCTTTACCTGTTTAAATACCTCACCTTCAAAATATATACAATTATTAGTAATTACTAAACCTGCAAAATCCAATAAGAGTCTTACATTCTCAGCCAATAAAAATTCACATTCAATAAATGTGTTAAGAAAGAGTGTTAGTCCTTCCTCCAGTAGAATAGAATTAAAAAGATCAACAACATCTATACTTAAAAAAAGTAATCTGACTCCATACATCAGATGTTAAGCTTCGTAAAAAAATCCAGGGAATCCTTCAATAAATCTGTTCCTGGCTGTAAATAGGCTTTAACATTTTATCTATGTAGATGCCTAATGGGTGGGTCTTAGAACCACAGTTACAGATGATTGGTCTATATGGAGGTTTGACTACATCTTTATGTACTTTTGGAATCCCAAACATAGTGGGTATGTAAGGATTCTCTGCTTTTATAAAGTGATTCTATTGTCAACAAAAAGTTCATATAAATTCAAATCAGCCTGTCTATATGCTATATTGACCTCATTTCTCAATAATATCTGACAGGATTCTAAATCATGTAAAATATTAAACATACAACTTATATAAGATACCCCCACCCTTGTCTGGTTTCATAACTCGTATAGATTTATCATTAATTTATCCAATAAATTAGATTCTTCTCTTAAATTATGTTTCCTTTTATTATTTTTATCACTAAATAGTTTATAAATATCACCCATACATGCTCTTTCAAATAAAGCTAAAATAGGATGTGTTGGGGGGGGGGTTGAACACACTCTTTCTTCAAAGTGCTATTAATAGCCTTTTATCCTCCTAATTGCTTTTTCCCCATAAAATAAAGACAAATGTAACTTTCTTACATATAACATCAATTCCAAAATAACATCTGTCATATCTATAGGTTTGGTTGGAATGAATATTAATACTTTTTCAAACAATATAAAAAAATTCTGAGGTAATAACCAATTTACTATAATTAAATATATATTAAAACCATTTCAAGTAAATAAAATTCTTTCATATTTACATTCTATATCTCTTTTTAAAACCTTATTTTTTCCAACCTCTGTAATTCATATTCCTTTTTCCCTTATTATCATTATAACCCTTGGTGTTCACATTATTTGTCCCTGTATCTTGAAAATTGCATGCCTGACTGCCAACCTTTCTGATCTGCAAAGTGTGTGTGTGTGGGGGGGGGGATCCTACTAATCACTCTTGTGTTGTAACCCATCATTAAAAAATTATGTGTCCTTTCTTCTCCGATAAACCCTATTATCAACACCATCACACTCTTGCCCTATATTTGTCTAAGAATTAATTTCATCACCATCAGTATTAGCCCGACCATAGTTGTTACTCTTAAAAATAGGATATGCTTCTTTCTTGCTATACTGGTTAATGTCTCTTTGCAGTTTCCTACATTTTCTTTTAAAAATAGCTTTACACTTACTATCTATTCTAGAAAAAACATTATAAAACATTGAACTCTAGTTTACAAAAAGCAAATCCTTCTGAATAAGTTTGTTTAACTTTTCCACAGCCATTAATAGTTTGTTAATATTCTTAATAATCCATTTGATAATCAGTTCAATTAATTCAAAACCATGCTGGTCAAATAAATTTACAAACTCGAAAAACATTGGTTCTGAATAATGTAAACCATTAGGAAATTTAAAAACCTTCAAACCTTGAGGTACAGGCATTTTCTGTAGACATTCCTTCAAATATGTGTTATCTAATTTCAGCCTTCTGACTTTTAATAGCTTTTCTTCAAAATCATTAATAAGATCCTTTAAACAAGGATAACTAGTCCCACTATTAACAGAACTTACACTGTTCACATTTGAAAAAGAAAATGTCTTCTGTATCCATTCATTAAACACAACAGTATTATGACTTTTCCTAGTGTTTTCTTGACCACCATTTACAGCAAGGTCCCTGTTAAAACCCTCGGCATTAAACCAAGGATGCCCGTTCGCATCAAATGCCTTTGTGTTAACTCTGCAACTCTGACATATCTTTGTTATCAACAGAAACAGAATCTTCTGAAAAATCACAGCCATTGTTTCTTCCTAAACACTCATAATTAGTCGAGGGTGCAGCTCCATCACTCCACTGCGTCAGCACTTCCATCAAGCTGTCTGTAGAATGGAAATAACTTCCAATACCTATATTACCAGTAGTAATGCCACAGCCTCTAGTAGAGAATGTTGCTCCATCAGTCTGCTGCCTTGGCACTTCTACCAAGCTGTCTGTAGAGCGAAATTCACTTCCGGTGCCTTGGTTGGCTTTAGTAAAGCCACAATCGCATCATCCACCCAAAATGCTCATAGTCTTGGCTAGACCAAAGAGATTGTATAAATAATTCAATGAGCCAAGTAAGTTCCCCTTTAAGTGTTATCACTTCCTGGATAGCTGATCTTAAATCTACTATAGAAGGCATATCCTGTGATCCTTCTCCTGCATTAATACCCTCCTGCTGTTCCATTCTCAATAAAAAAAATTACAAAATCTCTGAACTGTTCAAATCCCCTTTCAGAAACAAATCATTGTAAGTCAGTTTAATGCCATCCAAACTGACAGATATCAAGAGTTGATTAATCTCCTGGGGCCTCTCCACCTCCCTTGCTCCCTTATTATTTTGTTTTTTCCATTATTCTATCCCTGCTGGAAATTCTCGACTAAATCCCCCTGGGAGGTTAATGGTGGAGGTTGTCAAGATGAAATAATCTCTCCAACTTCCTCAGAAGTGGAAATACCACTGCTGATAAAAAAAAAATGTCCCCGTTTTCCACATAATCATCCGCGGTTGTTCCCATCATCAAAATGGTTTAAATCCTGAGTGTTAAAATCCTGGGTATTGAAATCACCTATTATATTATGCCCTGAAGGAGTCAAAATAACAGGGTGTCTTCATTTGTGATGTAGTACCCCAGGGGGAAGGGGTATGCTGAACCATTAGAATAATCAGTAGCATCTCTATCTAGATTCTTATGTTTTCTAAAAATCACTTTGTCAACATAAGAACCCATATTCTTAATATTGTTATACCGGTCTAAATTGAACTCAAAGTAAATCTCTTCTAATATTTTCAAAAGGCAGGTTCAACTCAACACAATTTGCATAGGCTAGTTTGACTGGTCACAGTGTATTGAAAAGATGTTCAGTTTTACTTCAAACCCATGCTTGGATGAAGTTCGCAGCATGGCAGACAAAAGCAATTAGCAAGGGTGTTCTTTTCTATCAATAAAAACAACTGGTTTCTTATTTGGAACTCTTTTTAAATTTTGGTTCATACTGGACCTTGGAATTCCTAAACAGCACTCCTTAGTTACTTGTTTATTTAGTAAAATAAAAGTACTCACAGAAACCTGAGAATCAACTTTTATGTATTCTACCCAGACAGTATCTGCAGCCCAGAATGGAATCCTATACCTGAAACCACTGCAGCATCATGCTATCCAATCTACTCTGTAATCATGTAGCTCAATGTATCATCCATGGAATATATTGGAGGAATGCAATGATGGGGATAAGAACTCAATGTACCATCAATGCACTTGTATCCCCATTTTCTCCAAGTATGCTCGAGATGCACACTTATAATTCTCTGTATTCAACCGATATGCACATATAAGCAAATGTTTTCTCAAGAGTGCCTCAGATATGTCATCATCATCTTCTTTTGGCTGTTCCCGTTAGGGGTCGCCACAGAGGATCATCTGTTTCCATTTCTTCCTGTCCTCTGCATCTTGCTCTGCCACACCAACCACCTGCATGTCCTCTCTCACCACATCCATAAACCTTATCTTAGGCCTTCCTCTTTTCCTGTTACCTGGTAGCTTCATTCGTAGCATCTTTTTCCCAATATACTCAGTATCCCTCCTCTGCACATGTCCAAACCAACGTAATCTTGCCTCTCTGGCTTTGTCTCCAAACCTTCCAACCTGGGCTGACCCTCTTATTCCTAATCCTGTCCACCCTCGTCACACCCAGTGCAAATCTTATCATCTTTAACTCTGCCACATCCAGCTCAAACTCCTGCCTTTTTGTCAGTGCCACTGTCTCCAACCCATATAACATAGCTGGTCTCACTACCCTCTTGTAAACCTTCCCTTTCACTCTTACTGGTACCCGTCTGTCACAAATCACTCCTGACACTCTTCTCCACCCACTCCATCCTGCCTGTACTCTCTTCTTCACCTCTCTTCCACACTCACCATTACTCTGAACTATTGATCCCAAGTATTTAAACTCATCCACCTTCGCCACCTCTACTCCTTGCATCCTCAGCATTCCTCTATCCTCCCTCTCATTCACATACATATATTCTGTCTTAGTCCTGCTGACCTTCATTCCTCTTCTCTCTACAGTATATCTCCATCTCTCCAGTGTCTCCTCCACTTGTTCCCTACTCTCACTACAGATAACAATGTCATCTGCAAACATCATTGTCCACGGGGACTCCTGTCTGATCTCGTCTGTCAACCTGTCCATCACCATTGCAAATAAGAAAGGGCTCAGAGCTGATCCTTGATGTAATCCCACCTCCACTTTAAATACATCTGTCACTCCCACCGCAGACCTCACAACTGTCACACTACCCTCATACATATCCTGTACCACTCTTACATACTTCTCTGACACTCCCGACTTCCTCATACAATACCACAACTCCTCTCTAGGCACCCTGTCATATGCTTTTTCTAAGTCTACAAAAACACAATGCAACTCCTTCTGACCTTCGCTGTACTTCTCCATCAACACTCTCAGAGCAAACATCGCATCTGTAGTGCTCTTTCCTGGCATGAAACCATACTGCTGATCACTAATCATCACGTCCCTTCTTAACGTAGCTTCCACTACTCTTTCCCATAACTTCATGCTGTGACTGATCAATTTAATCCCTCTGTAGTTACTACAGTTCAGCACATCACTCTTAATCTTAAAAATCGGTACCAAAATACTTTTTCTCCATTCCTCAGGCATCCTCACACTTTCCAAGATTTCATTAAACAATCTGATTACAAACTCCACTGCCATTTCACCTAAACACCTCCATGCTTCCACAGGTATGTCATCTGGACCAACAGCCTTTCCATTCTTCATCCTCTTCATAGCTATCCTTACTTCCTCCTTGCTAATCCATTCTACTTCATGATTCACTATCCCCACATCAACCAACCTTCTCTCCCTCTCATTCTCTTCATTCATCAGCCCCTCAAAGTACTCTTTCCATCTGCTCAACACACTCTCCTTGCTTGTAAGTATGTTTCCCTCATTATCCTTTATCACCCTAACCTGCTGCACATCTTTACTAGCTCGGTCCCTCTGTCTAGCCAATCAGTACAGGTCCTTTTCTCCCTCCTTAGTGTCCAACCTTTCATACAACTCTTCATATGCCTTATCCTTAGCCTTCGACTCCTCTCTCTTTGCCATGCACCTCATCTCCTTATACTCCTGTCTACTTTCTTCATCTCTCTGACAATCCCACTTCTTTGCTAACTTCTTTCTCTGTATACTCTCCTGTACTTACTCATTCCACCACCATGTCTCCTTGTCGTCCTTCCTCTGTCCAGATGTCATACCAAGCACCATTCTAGCCGTCTCCCTTACTAGCTCTGCTGTAGTTACCTAGCTATTTGGTAACTCTTCACTGCCACCCAGTGCCTGTCTTAACTCATCCCTGAACTCCACCTCACAATTACCATTTTTCAATTTCCACCATTTGATCCTTGGTGCTGCCCTCACACTCCTCTTCTTGATCACCAACGTCATCCTACCAACCACCATCCTATGCTGCCTAACTACACTTTCCCCGGTCACCACTGCCTCAGATATGTAAAGATCTGAAATCAGAAATGTAAATGATAGACATGAACCTGTAGTATACCTGGCCAGGTATCTGATAAAAAACTTCCCCTGTCATTACATTCTTTCATTTTAGAGGTTAGAAGTAAAGAAATAGCACAACAGAGATTATAAAGGCTCTATTATCCTCATGCATACAAATATATTCTGGGGCAGATAGTAGCTTGGGTTATTCAAGATTCTATCTTTAGCCTTCTGTCCTACAAATTTAATTCATTCTGGTCCCGTTTTTTTGTGTCATAAACGACAGCACTATCACTCAGCCAACATGCTGTTTTTATCTTCTTTTACATCCTGTGCTTTTATATTAATTTCTAATACAGCATTCAGTAAGTAGCAAACAATAGTAGTAGTCCACAACTGAAGACATGTTATGGGTGTTTAGTTACCCCCAAGTCACAACCTAACATTTATAGCTATATATATATGTGTATAACTAATACTTCCAAGGATAAGATCTAAGCAAATTAGCATTAAAAAGCAGCACCTCAGTCATTAGTTGAAAATTTGAAGGGAGCAGGATCTACAGAGCAATATACTTTTAAAATATTTGCAAATATAGTTGTAAATCAGAAACAGTAACATACTACTATGCATATTAATGAGGTATGAAAGGAGAAAACATACTGAACAAATTATTGGGAGAGGGGACCGACTCCTTCCATAGTTCATTAATCTGCAGAACATCTTCCATTTACAGAGGCCATAGTTCAAATCAATAGACCAGAACACATTATTTAGAGTGCAAGCGGTAAATAAAGAAACCTGAAAAATAAATTAAACATCAGACAGAGTGTAATTTACCTTTAAACCCTCAGCATAAGGACAACAGCAATCATTCAGATGAAACAATCTTTTCGGTAGCTGCAGAGATAACCCAGTTACTCTACAGCCAAGGAACTGCTGTTCTTACTATGTTATTGTCCTACACAGTCAAAGATAAGCAATACATCATATACTCTTTTGTAAGACTGAGAAAAAGGCAAGGTATTACAAGAAGTGCACCCCCCCAAAAAAAATTCAAATGGCCAACTTCATTTTCTGCAGGTTGTTTATTTTCCCCAAGTTCTTGAACAGTTCCTACTGTCAGCATATGTACTTCATCAAAATGAATGCACTCTTCAGCGATATCTGTAGTCACACTATTTTAGCATTAGCATTACAAGCTGACACTGAGAGTAGTCATCTGTATACAAAGCCATTCACCTAGTTAACAAAATAATAGTTTTACAGATGAGCAAAAGGACAACTAAAGTACAACACTCTAGTTTTCAACAGCTTGCTTTTATATATTTTTTTTTTGTAGACTGAAACACTAATAGTGACTTGCTTAACATCACGTGACACAGGGCTATGAATCCCAAGTCTATTCAAGGATGCTAAATTAGGCTTCAGTACTCTTCCTTATGGTAAAGGGAGAGCATCAAAACCTTTATTGGGGCTGAATTTAGGTGGGCTGGGTGTTTATCACAGGTGATTCAGAGATACGAAAGGAGATGAGAAAAAAATGTGACAATCGGACATCTTACAATAGCTTCTGTCTCTTTTTTCATCTACATCTTGTTTATGCAAATAACAAACACCCTACTCATTTTTAAGAACCCTAAGGAAAGAGGATGGTTAGCTTACAGGCCATATGGCTTGATTACTGGAGACAATGCTTTATTAACAAGCTTAAAAAAAATCAAGGTATATCTAGTTTGATGTGTACTGCTTAGTTTCTGCTGGTGACCCCTGCTAAGCCTTAGCCAACTGGATGGCCACTTGGGAGGGCAGGATCAAACATCCAGTAAAAGATCTACTTTTCTACAGATAAGCAAAAGCAGTAACACAGAGTGTAGAAGATACATGACATTAGTAAATGTTTTGTATGAATTTACAGGGCGTAGAAAAAAAATGTGGTATTATTAATCAAGCTCCATATAACGGGGATCCTGTTTAAGACATGTCACACTGTTCATACCACCATTTGATGCTGGTCATTAATGACCAAGCCTGGGTGCAGCAGAGGGTTGATATGGTGCAATATCAAACAAGAGAACTAGGGAAAACTATTGTACCATGGAAAAAATGATACTTAGAAAGAAGATAAAAAAATATAGAGTTAAATGTTACACAGTTAAGCTGTCTTCTCAATCTCCATTGAGCTATCCATACACACCCGCACTACAAACACAAAAACTCACTGTAGAACAGTATGTTAGAAGCTGGATCATGATGCCTAAGGAGTATTAAAAAGCTGTCAAAAATAATTACTTTCAATAAGGGTGATTTCTTCACCTTGAAGAACATTCTTATTCTCCTCATCAGAGTGACAACATGCAACATCTTTAATATAAAAGCAACAGCATTACCGAAAAATTCATAGTGGCCATTAAGATGCAAGTTATTATTATAAAGAATTGAGCTTCTACTGCCAGGAGGGATGACAGCAGCTACATGCAAGTTACAACTGCTAGCAGAAAGCCATAAACAAAACCTAAGCAAAACCGGTGTGTAATCTGCAACAAGCTCTTTTCACTTAGCTCTGGACTCTGGTAAAAGTACTATTGTGTTAAAGCTTACCATAATAATAGATGTCCAGACAGATCACTGTTGCAGAAGTCCTTAGTACGGTGACTTCAGCCATAGGCTTGAGATCTTAGTACTGTGACTTCAGCCATAGGCTTGAGATCTAGCACAACTTCTAGAGCTCCCTACCCCCATTGGCTGGGCAGATGTCATTCCCCTTATGATGTTAGGACTCCTCTGTATAACACTAACATTTGCTTACACCACTTTAGAGCTTTCATACCCAGAATGACAGTATGGTATCCATGCTACCTGATCCCAAGCAAGGTTCTAAGGATCTTAGCCAAACTGGAATACATAAGTACATTCTTGAGACTAGAAATAGAGAACAGCTCTCCAAGTTTATACAGATATAAGCAATCCTTAGGGCCTGAGAGAAGAGGAGGAGGAAGGAATAATGACGTAGGAAATGATACCCCACTCTTGCCCAGGATGCCAAAGAAAAGTTGGGGTGATGGTGGGTGGGAGCCAGTACTACAACAGTAACCTACTCAAACATCCATTACTGTAATTTCTAACACAACTGTGGTGCTTTTCATATACATCACTGTTGCAGTAATCCTTAGTGCTAAGGTGACTCCTAGAGTATATGGTTTGGAAGGCAGACAAGTTGTATGGGCTGGGCTACAACAAGCCCCGCAGAAAGGCTATAATAAATGATTCCCTTGCATTGGAAGTGAGATCTTGTCTCTATTGTTTTATCACCAAGTAGCTTCTTCAAGGGTAACCTGTGCACTGCCCTAACAGAATGGCCACAATATCTGACCTACTTCTAGTGCTGCTGTCCCCCATGGTCCCTTCCAACTTATTCCCATGAAAATATTAACAGAGCATAGTGGGCTCACAGAATCCTAGGTTATTACTAGACAACTGATCATGTGCATCAATAACCTAGCCACTGAAATTCCCACTACTTGCTATTGTTTTCCATAAGAAATTGTGGAGACAGAGCTGGGTGTATTGGTTGTATTTGAAGAGGGTTAGAAAGTTACTTTGTGTAGTATGAAGGGGAAGTCTGTTCCAAAGAAGAATTCTTTAGGAGAGGTATCTATCCCACCAGCAGGCTCTGTTTATGTTGTGATGGAGGTTTAAGTTTCTTTTATGGGTGATTGTGGTGTTACACTTTTTAAAATACGTAGGAGGTCATGCAGGACAGGGTTGTTTGAAGCCTTGCAGGCAAGGCAGAGATTACTCTGTACAAGTCTGTATGAAACAGAAAAAAGAGCCAGATGGTAATGGAGCCCAGGACCTTGATTTTTTCAATCAGGAGACATTATATTTTTTCCCAGCTGGATCAAATGTTGGTGAGTACATTGTGTATCCCTACATAGGAACAGTGTTGGGGTATGATAATGTCTTTGGATCTGATGATATGCTTTTGATAATTGACAGGACTTAGCAAAAGGATGTTCGAACCACAGTAGATAAATGGTTGAAGGAGAGTTCATTGTCTGCATAAGTTCTTCAGTCCCTAATAACAGTGTCAGTTTTGAGGAAGTGTCATTTTTGTGATAGATGCATGAGTGTTCTTGTTTTCCACAGTACTACAGTTTTTAAAATTTAGCTGTAGACCATGATTCCACTACCATTTATTTGAATGTTATTCTGTCTTCTGGAGAACTGATGATTTATCTAAGTTTGCAGTTATCTGCCTACTTTGTCAAAGACCCTGATAATAACTTTGACATCAGAGAAGAAAATACTAACTAGGAGCAACACCAGTACAAAGCCCTGGAGGGCCCTACTAGTAATGAGCCTTTTAGAGGACAGTGTACCATCAATCCTAGTTTGTTGCATTCTGTTTAAGAGCCAGTGTATATTCAGCAGGTTATACGATGGATTAAATTTATTTTGATTAATTTGGCTACAATGCCAAAAATATGGAATGGCATTAAAGGCCTTAGCCAGGTCAAAGAAAGCTGTATGTACCAATCGGCCCTAATCCAATGCTCCATAACTTTTTCAAAGAAGTCTACTAGGTTAAGCAGGCAGGATCTTCCTTCACAATCTCAAACTGGTTTGAGTCAAAGGACTGTAACCCTCCAATATCTTTGTTTATGAGTTCCATAATAATGTACTCTGTTACCTTACAGATAAGACTGTTAAGGCAAGTCTTATCAGCCTACAGTTGTTGGAATCAGTGATGGGATCACACTTACAGAGTTAAAGGATCACAACTGCTCTCCACAACTCCAGCATTACACAATCTGAGAGCAGAGGTCAAACAGAATCAGAACATACAAAGCTAGCAATTTTGCCTCTGAGACTTGCACAAGGGTGATCTTTGGGGTGCATCCATAATGCCATGCAGGGCAAACCTGGAGGATAGTTGGAAGAAGTCTGAACTAATTTTTTGCTGGCAGTACGGGAGTCTTCTCATCTGCATTCTCATAGGAGAACCATTACAATTATGAAGGACATGAATCTCAGTGCCCTCAGGAATCCTGTGACTGTAACCACTGTCCCTTGTGATATCTGCTGAAAGTATTGCACCAAATATTACACCTAGTCTAAAGAGAGGAAAGCCCTTTGGTTGTTAGAATCTAGTAAAGACCCAAGGAAAAAAAAACATTATTTTGGAAGGGGGTGAGATTTACTGACTCTGATGTGTTGAACCCAGGTTTTGAAAACAGTCCATGGTGAACTGTAGAGCACTGTCCACCTTTTCCTAGGAAACTGCTTAAGTGACACAGTCATTCAGATGTAGTTAAATGAGAATGTCCTTTGTTCTGCAATAAACAATTACTGGAGCCAAGCAGTTTGAAAAAAAAAAAAGCACTGGGCACTATAGCCAATTGAACTAGTAAGGAGCTACTGATAATTGTAGCCCCTGTCTCAAATCTGAAAAAGCACCTGTGATCCTTGTGAATGGGTATGCGAAGGTATGTATTCTTGAGATCCGGAATAACCTTTAGGGCTTTTGGAAACAGCAGTGGTAAAGGGGTTTGTTATGATAGTGTGTTGAATTATGAAACGTCGAGATAAGTATATAACATTGACATAACATTTATGGGTCTCCACAGACCCTCTTTTTTCTGAGCACAAGGAATAGCCTTGAGTTGAACTCCCTGTTTTGGTTCCAACCATATTACTTCTGCTTATAGGAGTTCCTGTAGACCCTAGGGAACCAGATGCACTTTTGGTATGGATAGCATACCTGGCATATTATCTGCTTTCTGCTTTTCTCCTCGGGAAATAAGTAAAATAAATGTATTGAGGAAACAACATACACAAGACATTTGAAATAATTTTGATGTCTGCATCCACTCTTAACCAAAACCATACACTCTTTCTCTTGCCCAGTTATCTATACCATTTTAAAGTTAGCCATATATGTGGCCTGCCTAATGGTTAGAAGTAAGACATTCCAGGCCCTTGCACTTTGAATGCTGAAAACAATTGCACCTCTGAAATTCAACTAATAGTTTATTAGGTGTGAAATAATTTTCCATAAATATGATGGCCATTATCTCTTCTAAAGCATCATTTGTCAAGTATTTATACAATAGAATCATATACCTACAAAACAATCTAATCTTATTGTGTATAATTTTATTTTTTCTAATCTTTCTGAATGTAACAAACCTTTATATCCAGCTACTTTTTATGTAAAATTTCTGGAGGTTTTAGAGTTTATTAATGTACACAAGCCTATATATATATATATATATATATATATATATATATATATATATATATATATATATATATATATATATATATATATATATATATATATATGTGTGTGTGTGTGTGTGTGTGTATCTATACAAACCGATGTTGCATATCCCATTATTGCTTGTACTAATTCTTTATACAAATTTATCATTACTTTTTATTGGGTGATGTCATAGCTGTTAAAATGGCTTCTATAACCAGATATATTTTCCTCACTGTGATGCCCACCACTGTTACCAATATGTGATGGCCACCAATATGTGACATCCCCATGTTGGGCCAGTAATCAAGGAGCATGAATCCTCACCACTAAAACTGGAGAGGGACGTACACTTGGAATACAAATAGATACAGTCAGTATTTCCAGATGCAAACCTCCTTGCATCAAGTACACTTTCACTTAAGAGCACACAGGGAACACACTCAGTTTGGGGTCTGGATGTCTCTATATCTGCTTCCCTCCAGTTCCCCAATAAGACTCCCCACTGGTACAGCTGAAAGGTTAGGTCCTTAGCCGAGTGTCCAAGCCAAGTCATCCAGCACCCTCTCTGTGAACTCAGTGCTTTGTGTCCCTGCCCCAACTAGCTGACACACTCTCTCTATGATTTAGTTTCCACACACACTCACACATACCTGGGAAAGACTGGCACAGATTACCCACTCTACCAACTTTGCCAGACTATAAGGTAGATTTCTCCCACCAATCAGTTACTATAAGGCACTTGAAAGGGTATCCAATTATGCTGAGTGAAGTTAATATTAATACAAATGACAGAAGTTGACCAAGACAGCTAGGCTTCTGGAGTGGCCCACAAAGTGTCACCAAATAAATATAAGTACTCCCAAAGGTTAGAGACTTTCTACAAGGACCAGCCACAATAAAAGTTTAAATATATTTAATAATAAATAATAAAAGAACATGAAAATACTAAATATATATTTACAGTAAACCACAGAGTTCAAATCACAGAAACTGTTGAAGACGCATACAAATAAAGAAAAACATTTTCTAAACTAAGCTTCACTATATTCCTGACTGAATCTAGGAGAATTTAATGTTCCCTAATAACTTACTTGGGCAAGGCAAGATGAAATACATGAGCAGTATTTCTAGTCAGGCTCCCAAACAGAATACTCAATGCTCTGAGATTTCTCTTTATAGTATCTAAAATATAATTTCCAAGAGGGCTGGCAGTATGACCTCATCTGGACACCTGACACTAGGCTCTCACAGTATTCTTCTTTGAAGCTGAGGCAGGAATTTAGCATAGATGGCTACAATACACATCTAAATGTTTATGGCAATGCCTGGGGCTTCCTCTCTTTTTACTGAGCTATTGAACAAAGTTTTTTTCCAGACCTAGCATCTCCAGTCCTATTCAGCACTGTGGTGTGAATTTTTAATGGTTTAAAAGCTCATTTACATTTACCTTATTTTTCTTTAAGCAAGATAGCTGGTTAACCGTTGTTGCCCCAGTATCCTCTGTTAAAACATGCATATTTAATTCAGTTATAATAATACATGTACATTTCTTTTCATTTCAACAGGCTGCTCTGTTGATACCATTTAACATAAGTAAACTTCACAAATACAATTTCAGCACAAGCATCTGTACAAATCAGTTTGATATACAAATGACATACAGTTTTAATACATATGTAACACAAGCATCTTGTATAAATCAGTTTGGTATTCAAAGGACATATCATTCTTTACAAAACTCCAGCTGGCTACGCTGGCACATGCCCATATCATCACACTCAGACATGTTTTCATTGTTCTTAAACTCCAATAAATTGCCTACTCTTACTCCAAGATCTTTAACAAGCAGTGACGTTTTTATAAATTCATTGTATACATGTGCATGTTATTTTATCCATAATATATAAATATACTATATAAAGACACATTTTTACAAATGGAGTTTACTGTATTATTATTAGTCCATTTCTGGATCAAATTAAGATAGGTCTCTGGTTTCCATTCATTCAGAACAGAGCTAAGTAAGGACATCATTTTGATGTGAACTGTAAATTTTGATGTCAAAACACCAGCCATTGTAAGAAAGGTACACATGTATACCTTAAACAAAAATGAATTGATTACTAATGCCTGGGGACCGCACTGATCAACAATCTTATATTCTGAGAATGCACTGAACACCTTAATCCAGGACTTCATAGGCACCTACCATTGTTTAATTAATTCATAAATTTGGTTATTTATTCCTAAACTTACAAGTGAATTCAGTACTGACTTGTGTGGTTGTTCAGTCAAATGCTTTAGAAAGGTTGAAATATAATACATCAACTGCAACTCCATTATCTATTCCTTTGATTGCAATAATGTAAATGTGTGAAAGATTGTAACACATGATCTGTCATGTCAGAATTCATGCTGATTTATTCCAAGACAAGTAGCAATGCTCATAGAGAAAGAATTCCTTACATAATGCTTTAAAACACTAGCATAAATTATCAATAAGACTGATCTGAAATTACTTATTTCTGTGGATTTCTCACCCTTTGGAATAGACAGCACAATAAGATATCACTATCTCTGATATATATGACTTTTCTAAAGTTTTTGAAAAACAAAGAAGGATAGACTATCTAATCTTATGTAAAAATAAACCAGTTAGAGAATCTGATACAGATCATATATTCAGACACACTTGATTCTTATGTTAGTATTGAGCAAACTGTTGCTTTTAAGTGTGGTTTTCTTAAAAACTATAATTTAAAACCCTGAGAAATATCTTTCAACACCCATTTGTCTTTTCTAATGCTTTTCCATTTTTCTTATGCACTGCATTACCCTTTTTATTATCTTATTTTATTATCTATGGGGTGGGTGTGATGGATAGAGTACAGGGCAGGGTTGAATTTTTGAGGAGGTCATAGGGAGAAGGAAGAATCATATAGTAATGACTACTCCCTAGTGGAGGGGGGAGCAGGAAAATGGGTGATTCCAGGCTTGACCATCTGGTCTCCCTGCCATTTTTTCGTATACCGGCCCTTCTTACCTTGCATCTGCTTTCTTTTTCCCTGGCTGCAGTAATACTGTCTAGGCCTTGATGGGTCGTTCCTGTCAATTTAGACATGCAGGAATAAAAAAACTGTTTCCCTAATTGCAAAGACATCTTCCTTTCATAAATATTTTAAATTAAATTTTAAATATTTTGCTAGCAAAGTTCCCAAACAGAAGGCCCTTTTCTAGGAGTGCTTTAAGGAGCTGCACTTTGCCATTCTTTGTTTGTAGCCTCAGCCAAACACATCTGCTAATCTCAGACTTGGGAAGGAATAAAGAACTAACCAGACAGATTCTGTGGACATCAGTGACTGTTGAAGGAGTTAGGTGTAGGCAGCCTACACATTGCTATTAAGTAACAAGCTCGGAGCAGTAATGAGTGGAAGGTATTAGGGAGTGGGCATTTTAAGCTAATGAAAACAACATAATGAAGTTAAGCACCATGATGTGCCAACAGAAAAGACTAGTCAAACAGAAGTTTTAGGGATGTGTATGGGCTTACAGAATTCCACAGTGGTAAGCCGAACAAGCTGCTCATAATTTGGAATAGTGCATTCTACTAGTCCTTATCATAACCCCCATCATTTCTGATCCTACACCTCTGTCAGTGTACAAGAATTATCAGTCAGTAACAGCTAATGTTAGCACCAGTAGCAGCATTGCCTATGCCAAGGGATCTCCCCAAATCATGTTTCAGAGATGACCAAGAAAACATATCTGTCCATATAGATGTAAATTCACTGGACTTCAGAAAAATATTTGGCAGACTCCTTTCCCATAAATCACCCGAGGCCTGCCATATGTATCCCCTATCTCACTACAATTCAGGACTCATTATGTTATTCGCAAAATAAACAGCATTCCAGCCCCTCTGCAGGCATGTTGAAGTGGTATATAAAATCATAGCTACAGACTTGCAATCGTAGGCAATGTCAGAAGAACCCAGACAAGTAAACCAAGGGCTGCCCTAATGCGGAGTTGGATTCAGCAAAATACTGGTGAACAATAAAGTCCAACAATAACACGTTTCTGTTTCTCAGACAATCGTCATCCAAGCTATTAAACAGCCTGGGATATGGTACAATGTCCAGCAACGTCTAATTACAAATATCTTGGTAAGTTTGTAACATGAATACTTGTAGCAGGGGACATGTGACAACACCTGATTATCTAGTGTGTGTGTGTGTGTGTGTTGGTTATTATAAGACCATTACCTTTCACACACACACACACACACACACACACACATATATATATATATTCTTTTTTTTTTAGTTTTGTTCTTGTGTATCTTTTAAATGCCCTCGGGCAGATAGCCTAGTATGAACCTATGAACCTATGAATCATCAGTCAAATTCTTTATTCTTTATAAAGCAAATCTTAGCATGCAACCTGCTTACACAGAACAAGGGAAATAATTTATAATTACAAAACCATTACCTTTCACACACACACACACACACACACACACACACACACACACACACATATATATATATTCTTTTTTTTTAGTTTTGTTCTTGTGTATCTTTTAACTTGCTGTGCAATAATAAAACTATTTCCATCTTCTTTGTTCTGTATATCACAATAGCATTTTCCTACTCTATGTTACTCCTAGCTGACTGATAGGTACACACAGCAGTAGGCCAGTGCTTTGTTCTCCATCCTGTTTAGTTAAAGACTGCTTGGGAAACCCGGCCAGGAAACTTGACATGCATGTGGTCAGAGTAAATGCAGTCACACTTGCAAAAGGCACACAACAATGGCATGGAGAGAGCAAGCAAACCTGAGCAAGAAACACACTGCAACAGTATATTACAGTGTGCCCCCCCCCCCACTCCCCCAGTATTTATATAATTTGTTCTGTGGTGCATATGAGAAACGTAAAGTGAAAATGTGCAGTATATACATTCACATTGTCATAGTTTAAATGAAACATGAGACTGAAGCAAAATTTCTATACATTATTATGGACTGGTTAAACTTTTTTCTTTCTATCCTCTTCATTGGTGCAGATGCACCCCCTTTTCTTTGAATTGCATTACTCATTGCACATTTCTGTGCTCTGTTTTTTGGTCCTAGATGTAAATCATCTGAGTCTCCAGAGCTGTATACCCTAGTGCTTGGCTAATCACGGGAGAAAACTCAAGCTGTGCCCAGCTGAATGAATTTGCATACTGATTCTGCAAAGTGCCAATAATCATAGCATTGGAAGGCATGACACAGAGTACACTTGGAAAGAGACAAAGTATCACCCCTGAAATAAAAAAAAATTGAACACTATGATTTACATGGTATGTGATGTACTGACCAAAAGGGGTGGTAATTTTTGATTTCCAGTGAATTCCAGTTGCTGTCACATAATTAATACACCAACCTAACAGGGGTCCATTTCACATGTTAGAAACTAATGAGAAGACATCAGCTAGTAACTGTTTAAAATAAATAGGAAGGCTTATGCTGCAGACAGCTGCTGTGTTCTATAACCATTTTAAAATTACATTTTTCCATCTTCAGATGTGAATCAAACATGCTAACTTATTGCCCTGTTTTTGTACATAAAAGTCTGGCAAATAAAAAAAATACTGAACTAAAAGCTGATGGCTCTCCCTTCTCTAAATTCAGGAATGTCAGTACAGAAGACTGATGGGGATGGAGTTCACAGTATAATATGAATAGTCTCTCTGTGTAATACAACCTGTATACAATGCACATCTATGGAGCGTGTGTGACTGTTCCTGATGGAGTGAAACCATCCCAAGTGTATCATTGTCTATTATGACTTTCCCTGCAGGAATGGATCCTTATTCACACAAACAGCACCAGGATTACCAGTTGTAAAGACTTAAACCTTGCCTGTGATATAAATAGCACCTGCTGGAGACATAGCTATATATCCCAGATACTACCCCTTCTCTGAAATAGGCTCCCCATCCATGGGAAACAGAGGTCCTCTCCAACCCAATTCAAGTGTAACTTGGACAATTGGATGGGAAACAGAACATTCTTCCCTGGTTTTGCACCTATTTCTCTAGTGGACACAGGCAGCCTGCAAATGGTTCATCTCCCAGGCCTCTGCTTGTAAATGTTTTACCTCCCAAGCCCCTGCTTACACTTATCAAGGGTACCATAACTTTCAGACATTTGTGATGCATGGCTAGGCTTAAAAAGACCCCTTGTGGTCATTAGCTTAGTAAACACCTATGAACCTATAAAGCTCTATAAAGTGAGACTCCCTTGGGGTGGGATACTTTAGCATCTATATTTTGGAAGTCAAGCTTTGCTGTCCAAGGGCCTCTGGCTTATCAAGTTTGCATATTATTGCAAGCTATGAGCAATCATAAAACCCCCAAAGATAATAACATCTTACAGGAAAGTCCAATACAGATAAATGACTGGTGCCAAAGGCACAGCTTAAAACTCAATGCCAAAAAAATGCATAACAGTACCATTTAGGAAATTGTCCACCCAGGGAAATTGCCTCATTGATAAAACACCGCTACAACTATACACAGCAGTCAGAGATTTTAGGACTCATGCAGATAGTAATATGGCTTTTGACTAACATGTGTCTAAGGTAGTTAGAAAATCATAGTGTCACTTGACCTATAAGTATGGGCATGGCATCTAGGTCCAGGGAAGTGATTGTGCCGCTATACTCCAGCCCTCATCTGGAGCACCACTGAGTATAACACTCCCTTTGGCATGTATCTGATACGGCACATGCAACAATTGGAACATTCACAGAGATTCCTCACAAAAAAAAAATACACAGCATAAACATAATGCCCTTTGCAAATCACATCAAAAACCTATCCATATACTCTGTTTACTACAGACTGCTGACAGGCAATTTAATCCTGGCATAAAAGGAATCTTTAGGGGTCTGGTGGCCCTATTCACATCCACAAAACAAACAGCATAAGAACTACCAGACCTAAGATTTTAAACTTTGCTTGCAACTTAACTAGAGCATGTTGGAGGGACAGGTATGCATTTCAGAGAATCCTCATTTTCTGGAATAGGCTTCCCATCCCAAGCAGAAACCTTCCTAAAACCCAGTTCAAGTGCAACCTGGACCAGTGGATGGGAAATTGGTAATTCACCCATGGTCTGCCACATATGTCTCTGAGGGACAGAGGCAGATATTAAATCATGCCCTAACTAACATACACCCCTTAAAATAACTTTTAAGGCACAATACCTCATGGGATATATTTGGGTTGTATGACTAGGCCTATAAAGGCCACAACAGTCATTAATCTAGAATGGACCTATGAACTTGTCACATGGCTGCACAGTGAGGTGTTTCTCATTTTACTCCATAGATCTCCAAAGTGGAAAAGTAAATGAGGTCTCTCTACTCTGTAATGTAGTACACTGACAGTCTGTGCAGAGACTCTCACAAGAAGCTTGCACATTTCATTACAAGGATAGTCTTCCAAAGAAGGATGATTGCTGCACTGAACGGTATCTGCACCATGAGGCAGTTGTATATGTTGAATTACTATGTATTGCATGTCTTACCTGGAATAAGATCTGTTGCATCAGGTAGGTCTAACAGATTGACTGAGTTATTACTTCATAAAACAACTGAAGCAAAGACAAACTGGCGAAACAATGCTTCAAAACTCAAAGAACCTCTCCAATACAATTCGCGAAAACGCTGCTAGTGCTTTGTAAAAATAAAAAATTGCGTTAAGGAACTACTTGGTTGGAGAGGTTCTTTGAGTTTCGAAGCATTGTTTCGCGAGTTATTACTTCATGACAGCACATGGGACACTGTTCTGCATGGAAATTGGAGGGGCACGAACTACAGTTCTGCTGCAATACAAATGTCCCACAATGATGTGTTGTTACAGTAAAACGGAACAACATTGCAAGTGTCTCCTACAATGTGCTACAATCAGCCTCTTGGCAACTGATAGGGTCATAAAGACACGTTTGGTACAAAACATACTGAAATAGATACCACTTAATCTGTGCAGCATACTCATTTTTCCAAGTTAAGTGGGTAAGTTTTGTACTTACAGAATTTAATCAAAATGACTATTACCACAATTATTCTGCTGCTGTATTCATAGCAGTCAGTCAAGTCGTAGTTCTAAATGTGTACACCTCTACTATAACTGCAGCATCGGTAACAACAAAATATGGTGGGAGGTTGGCATAATGGTTAAGGTGTTTGCCTTACAGACACAAGGTGCAGGGTTTGATTCTCACTTGGGATAGTTGGCTAGGCTTAAAATAGCCAACAAGTGCAGTTAGCCTAGTATTAATCTATGAACCAATCTATGAACCTATGATTATAACAAATAGCGGAAGTAATTTTTGCTTCAATAATTAGAACATAAATCAAGGCAAAGTTATGTCACACAACCTACAACAAAGCTGTTGGCCTGTAATGTTGGTTTGGCTTCACTCTCTGAAGTTCACACAGATCCTAACTGTAAGGGGGGGCAGAACCTTATTCCTTTGCATAAGTCCATGTTGTATTTTCTGCTTATGGATTGGTAAAGTTTTTCTATTTGAACACAAGGAAATTATTTTACAAAGTTCAGTGACAAGACCTTCAGAGTCACAAGTTAATTAATGTACATGGATGGAGCAACATGGAATGGACAGGTATATGAGCAGCATGCAGTTCTGATGAGACATGCAAATCTGCAGATGCTCAATTCTTCTGCACTGAACTGCTTTCTGTGGAGTAGGAGACTCATCCCATTGCTCTACAGTTTGATTCCTCCAGCAACAAAAAATAATAACCTCTTGAATCAACAGTGCATCTACTGGCAGTTGTGTAAAAAAAATATTGTGAGGGTGACCCTGTGTTCCCAAGGTACTCTCCAGCTACCATATGTACAATTATTAAAAAGTAAATGACCAGAGGTAATATTGCTTAACTTTACTTGTCAGTCAACAATGTTGTCTTGCTAGCCATCACCATGGTCCACAAATTTAGATCCCCTCAGCATGCACATCAGGATGACACAAGCCCACTAATTTAATGTAGAAAGTGTATGCTTGTATATGTTTATGTGTGTGTGTGTGTGTGTGTGTGTGTGTATGTGTCTGTATGTGTTGGTGTGTGTGCATGCAACACTTTCACATGTACGAATGTTTATGTATCTGAATCTGATCTTCACCAGCTTCTGCCTGACAACAGAAGATATAATAAAGCAAACAAAATTTACTGATTTGTGAAACTGTACATGCATGTCCCCAAAAATGTCTAACCTAGAGAGAGAGATATGAATTTGGAAACTTCACTGGAAACATCATCAGGATAGGGAAACAGCAAACTCTTGAAACACTGCAGTAATGCTGTAGTACCAAGTGACATGTCACCTACAGAAAACCACTTAAACATTTTTTAAAATAAAATAGGTTTACATTGAGTACATTCTGAAGGTAACAAATATGATTCAGAACACTACCTCTTGTATTTAAACTTTATTCAACATTTATAGGTCAATGACAGCACATCATTTAGCTAAAATCTGCTGCAATTCATGCCTTCAACAACTGTTAGAGCAATAAAACAATGAACTAGAATGAAAGCATTGTGGCAATACTGCCACTGTGATACCCTCTGTCAGTCTGTGGAACATATTTTCAGAAATCCAATAATTTTTTAACAAATGCACTGTTTTAACAGTCTTAACATCTCTGTATGCTACTGTACTGCCTAACAAATTAAAGGAAAACTGTACCTTCAGTATCTGGTTTTCTTAAGAAGACCCTTATTTTTGTTTGGCTAGATTGTATATTGCTTCTGCTTGGCTTCTTCTTGCCCTTGTGAACCTGACATCAATGTTTATTGATGTCCACACATAGCAGATACCATTTTAGAAGTGTATGAAGCAGATTGCTTCCCCTTCTGGGACAGCAGACTTCTATAACAGACTCTGTGCACTGTGAAAGCAATATTAAATTTTTAGTTAAAAGCATAAATATTATTATCATGCACTTTTGTAGTACTACCAGTGAAAGGAATACGATTCTAAAATAACAACTAAATGTAAACAGGTAGTACATTTGGCACAATTACTGGATGCATCTCAGTCGTGCAGAGGTAAATTAAGATTAAGCTCATTGGTATATTGTAAGCAGTTCCTGTGCAAACAGAAAATCAGAGTAAATACTTAAAACGTGCCTCCTGTGATTTATTTAAATCAAAAGACCTACAATGTACTGCATACCAGTGAATTTCCTCTCCTCAGGGAAGAAAGCCCCTTGGCTTACACATTGCACTGTTTCTATTATACAGGATAACAAAAACAGCGAAGTGTGTTAACTGCACTATGGTGCCTGTCTGCCAAAGTATACACACATGAATAGAGTAGTTAAGGAACATTATATTTCAACCACAGTTCCATCATAATTTAAAATGTTCTGAATGGAAGTTCCTACGAACCCATAGAAAATAAATAGCAAATATAAAAACTACAGATTCATGAGCAAATAGCCCAAGAAATGGAAGTTACACACGGAGAATATACCAATGAAAGGGGTAAAACTGGAAAAGTAGGTCCAGCAATGGAAAAAAAAAAAACAGATGAGCTACATTTCAACCTTAGGCATTTACAGCATGGACAACAATCAGAATCTCAGAGATTAAAAGCAGGTCAACAGATGTAAAGAGCTTTAGAAAAATTATGACATATAAAGGTATAACAGTTGAAGTAGTTTAGAATGCGTGCATAACAGGGTCTATATTATTTCATTAAATGGCTATTCAGCGAATAGCCAGAACACCTATTCAGCAAAGGTGCTCTTCATCGAATGGCAAATTTTAAGTAGGGTAAACAAGCGGTTGGCCAACCAAGTGACAGCAAAAAACAAAGTAAAATTTAAAATCTGCCAAGGTAGGGCCTCACACACCCCTAACTAAATATACCAACTCCAAGATCACACTACAATGGGGAAAAGGGCAAATTCCAGAAGATGGACAACTGCTGGTTTGCCCTAGTTAAAATTTGCAGTTCGATGAAGAATGGTTTCGCTAAATAGGTGTTCGACAAAAGGCTATTTGTTGAATAGCCATTTGATGAAATAATATAAACCCGCATAATGAGGGGTTCAGAAGGTGCAGGTAATCTAGCAAGAAGGGGAAAGAATATACATGTGGGTAGTTTGGTAACCTGAGTATACAATCAGCAGTGAATCAGTGTTGTGGGATATGCCCACAAAACTAACAAACAGTTCTGAAAATGTGGAAAACTTGACTTCAAAATAAATTACAATATATCTGTAAAGGTTAGGACTTCTAAGACTAATAAAATAAGCTCAGAAAGTTTGAGTTGTACCACTAATAGATCAAGAAATAACTAAAGGAACCTGTATATTTAAAACTGAAACTACAAAAGCTTCTCAAATGTGAAGGTGAGCTATAAATAAGACATTAATCACACTGTTGGGAAAATTGTACCACAAGATATAGGAACAAGATCATGTCAGTTTTGTGGCTGAAGATTGTAAAAGAAGACCTTGTCAACTTCATGGAATTGTAATGACTGCAATAGTGAATACACTCTTAACATCTACATTTATGGTAAGTACACAACTGTACTTTCTTCATCTGTAAATATGTTGTAATTGCTATGCAAATTGTTAATCGCTATGTAATCTAATGTAACTACTGTCTGTTTTAACTGTGGAGCTTTCTCCCCGGGCCTCCTCTGAAAATGGACCTATGTCCAGTCGGACACTCCCGGTCAACAAATATAAATAAATAAGTAATAAATAAATAAATAATGAAGACTATAATTACCCTTATACCAAAATCACCCAAGTACCTTGTCCTGGTGGCATCATGCAGCCATTATCAATG
This sequence comes from Protopterus annectens, assembly GCF_019279795.1. Taxonomy (NCBI): domain Eukaryota; kingdom Metazoa; phylum Chordata; order Ceratodontiformes; family Protopteridae; genus Protopterus; species Protopterus annectens. The sequence goes on along the minus strand of NC_056747.1, from coordinate 428,194,950 downwards.
ATGGAAGATGCCAAAAAGTGTACACAGGGTTCAAGTGGTATTTTTAAATATAAAGAAGGGGTTGGCAAGAATTAAGATGATATTCTTGGTGGAAGAGGCAACAAAACAATGAATCATAGCAGTTCTGTTTTACATGGATGTTGCATGAGTGTCTAATAAACTCAAAGGCATTTTCTTTAGGAAGTGATCAGAAAAATAATTTTGCAATAGGAGTTCATGTTGCTTGTGCAATAAATGTACAAAGGGTGCAGATTAGATGCAACCTAAATGCAGGTGCAAGTAAACAAACACCGTCACAAGCTGGATAAATCAGAGTTGCTCATCCACCACCATCACATTATTGTCCCCCATATTTTTACAGGCTTTACATGCTGAAGGAATCCAAAACATAAAGAAGAGTCCAATCAGGAAGCTGAAGCCATGCATAAAATCTGCATGAAGATTTCTGCTGTGAACTCTGCACCAGATAATTAACTTAGGGCACTTATATCTGTTGTACATCATATCCCAGTACATGCCAGTTCTAACCATCTCCAATATGGGATAAATACTGCCTTGCTCACTTTCATAAGTTGCTAAAGAGATGGTAGTATAAGCACTTTCCTTGCAAAGAAGGCAGACAAAAGGTGACTGATGACTTGCTATGGAAAGTCTGACACCCAAACCAACACAGTGGACAACAACTGAGGTAAAGGTATAAGTCCTGAAAAGCATGAAGCAGATACACATCCATCCTAATACTCAGACACCATACACATTGCCATACTTTTAATACTGAACAGTCATCTCATATTGCTATACTTGGGGGGTAAGGGGTAAGCTTTGTTGACTACACTCCCTTAACTACAGATTTCTACCCATGAGGCCATTTTCTGGTTAAAGGCTTATTGTGCCTGCTTATTTGAACTGTTTCTTTCTGAAATTGGTACGCCTTGTTTGCTGTAGTATAGACTAAATTCAGACCTGCTGAATCTAGCTTTGTTTGTATAATTTGAGCACTAATCCAGACCATCTTTTTTTGGAGAAGGTTCCCCTGCACCCTAGTGGCAGGAGTGTGCAGTTAGAAATTGTCTGATCAAAGACTCCTGAAACGGGGCTCAGTTTTTATTGGTTAATTTGTTTAAATCAGTTTGCTCATTTGCTACTGTTATATTAAAAAAAAAATACACTTTATGCATCACCGCTTAGCTAGGGTTAAACTATTCCGGTGCTATAAAGTCTGGTCTTCAAATTTTCCCTTAGAACTAGCCAGTTTTGTAGTTTTAGCACTAAAATATGTTTCTTTGTGCACAGCACTTGTTCAGAACTAGTTGTAAGCACTAAATAAGCTACAAATTACTACAGTACTCAACTTTCCTCACTTGCCTAGAGGAAAACAATTTTTAGCACTTCATAAATAAAGCACCTATCCAGGCATGTCTAAGGGTCAGCTCCCGGTGTTTTCTCCTATCTACCTGATGAATCTGGGCATCTTGGGGCAATGCAGCAACTGCCTCATGTACACAGACAACCCTCTCCTCCTACCACCCAACACTACAACCTGTGAGAGATGCACTTATATAGCCAAACTGGAAGCAAAGCTCTCTTCATGCAAGACTGGACTAGACAGTCAAGAGGAGAAGGTAAATACTTGCATCACACAACACTCATCACATAGTCCCTCAAAACCTACACCACCAAAACACACACATAGAAAGATGAAAAACACACCTACATTCGTGGAGGCTCTCAATAAAAATCTGCTCAAGCAACAGAGACCTCTAAAGCAGAAACTCAAGCAACCTCCACCCCCCCCAACACAACCCAAATGACACATAGCCCACAAACTCAGTGTGCCACTCAACCACAGCCCATAAGGCATAACAACGTACCCAACATTCTAGTCATAGGTGACTCTATAGTCAGGCACACTGATGTTCCACTCACCAGGCTAAACAAAGAGAAAGTTGCTGTCAGCTGCCTGTCGGGTGCCAGGATCTGCCACATAATGCATGCACTTAGGTCACTCCACAACAAGTACAAATATGACTCTGTCATTGTCCATGTTGGTGTGAATGACCTGAGATGTACCTCCCTGGACTACATGAAAAGAGACATGGAGGAGTTCTCCGATCTTGTAGCCCAGGCAGGTATGACCCTATCCCCGAGTAGCATCCTGCCATCACCCAGAATGATACTACAATACAAGGACAAAATGACTGACTTCAACAATTGGCTAAGCTTCTAGTGTCATTCTAAGGGGATCCAGTATTTGTCTGCCTGGGATGACATGATCGACAGACCACGATGCTTTGCCAGAAATGGCGTGCACCTGTCGCCCTTGGGAATCCGGATACTGGCTAAGGCTCTTGCCACCCCTATAGTGCCTTTTTTAGGCAAGGTTCAAATGACAAATTCACCACCTTAACAGGTACAAGCAAGCAAAATCTGAGGGTAATGCTACTCAATGCTAGAAGTCTAAACCTCAAAATGCATTCACTCGAGTCACTCCTTAAAATGGAGAACATCGACATCTGTGCAGTGACATAGACCTGGTTCAAGGCTCCAGAGAGCACCCTGCATTACCAGGCTATAATTCATACCATACCTTTCAGCCACCTAACCTGGACCAAAACACTAAAGGCAGAGGTGTGTCCATATTCATTAAGGATATCCACACCTCCAGGCTAGTTGCTCAGCATTATGCATCCGAGATTATCCAAGTGCAACTAACTCTGGCTAAGACCGCAATCCAAACTGTAACTTGCTACAAATCCCCCACCATGCCCCATGATTCCCACTCCTCATTTCTTGATACACTGGACAATATTAGGGTACAACCCAATACCCTAATAATGGGCAATTTCAACTACCCCACAATTAACTGAGAAAACTACTCATGTACTAACTCTTTTGCTCAACGTTTTCTGGAATTATTTCAATGCCTTGGATCAGCTTATCCACACCCTCACCAGGGGCAGCAATATCATAGACCTAGTCATTACCAACATGGGTGACTGGTGTTCCACACCAGAGGTCAATTCCTCATTGGTCATATCCGACCACAAGCTAATCACCCTAGACATCCACATCCCGCCCCCACCCCCCATTAGAGAAACCACCGTAAAACATTTCTCCAAAGCCAACTTCACACTTCTTAAGACAGAAGTGGAAAACTTCACGACACCCATGCAGACAGACAATCAATATACGACTGCTGAGTCATACACAAATGCACTTTATAAGCACTTACATGAGTGCATGGATCATGCTATCCCTAACAGAACCAAGATGCTATCCTCCAAAAAAAGGAAGCCAATCTTGTGGTCCCTGCCATAAACAAACTCTACAACAGAAGAAAGGAACTGTTGCAAAAAAAGAGTAAAATTTCATGATTGGAGGAGCTCCCTGGTCAGCCTCAGTAAGAAGCTGAGATCCCTCATAAAATCCTCCAAAGCTAGTTATGAAAACAAAATCATCACTGATTCTAAAGACAACCACAAAGCATTCTATAGCTATGTCAAGAATCTCAATGGCAACACTCAGATCTGCTCTGAGTTACAGCACAATGACACTAACTATACAGAACCAACTGATATTGCCAACATCCTGGCAGATAGGTTCAATGCTAACTTTACCCCCCTCTCACCCCCTAAAGGGCCCATATCTATACTGAAAGAATGCAAAGTTCCTGTAATCATGGCTGCACAGGTAAAAAACACACTCTCCAAAGCCAAGAACATAGCATCCATGGGACCTGACAACATCCCAGGCTGCACTCTACATGAACTGCAGAATGAACTGGCACCCTACATAAGCACCATGTTCATTCATAGCCTCACCTCAGGCTTTGTGCCCACTGAATGGCACACAGCGGCAGTTATCTCACTCCACAAAGGGGGAGCCACCACGGACTCCAGGAACTACCGCCCCATTAGCCTAATGAGCCTGGTCTGCAAGGCCATGGAATGTATCATGGATCTTATACACAAAGACATTGGTAATCTCCAAACTCTGGACCCCACCCAGTTCGGGTTTGTAAAAGGCAGATCATGTCTCCTAACAGTCACCAAAGCTGTAGATGAGGGTAAGGTGGTCCACACAGCCAATCTAGATCTTGCCAAGGCTTTTGGCACCATCCCCCACTCTGGAATTATAGATAAACTCACTAAACTAGGTATAAATCCCTATGTCACAAGATGGGTTTTCATCTGGCTCACTGACAGAACCCACACTGTGAAAGTAGCAGACTCCAAATCCGACTTCAGACTAGAGACAAGTGGAGTACCACAGGGTTCAGTCCTGGGTCCTCTCCTGTTTGGTATCTACTTTTCTGAAGTACAGGCTAACACAGAAGGTCTTTGGCTAATGAAGTTTGCAGATGACTGCAAAGTAGGAGCCTTAATCGAGACTCCTAACAATGTGGACATCCTACAAAAGGGCCTCACGGAGATAGATGCCTGGTGTCAAAGCCATGGCCTCAAGCTCAATGCCAAAAAGTGCATTGTCATCCCCTTTGGTAAAAACTCTGGACCCATGAGCTACCACATAGGTGGTAGTCTACGTAACACCAAAAGTGTGATGAGACCTTGGGACAGAGGTGGACAGTAGTCTCTCCTTTGATAATCACGTCACCACAGTAGTCAGGAAATCCTGCTACATGGCATACTTCTTCACAAGAGGTCATTGTTCCCCTCTACTCGTCACTCATTAGACCCATTATAGAGTACAACGCCCCTTTTGGTATGTACCTCACAAGACATCTACAAGAACTGGAAAGGTCTCAGAAATACCTCACAGAGAGGATTACCAGCCTCAAACAGATGCCCTGCACAGACTGTCTCAAAAAATTCCAGCTTTATTCCATCGCATATCGCCTATTTAGAGGTGATCTCTGCCTAACATACAAAGCTATGTCAAACCCAGAGCTGTTGGACATGCTCCACTTAAAGAAATACCAATCCCTCCAAGCTACATGCTCTAGGGACCTAAACCTTGTCACTACAATAAACAGAACATGCTGGAGGGATATATTCCTGTCCCAGAGACTTCCCATACTCTGGAACAAACTACCTATCTAGATCAAACAAAGCCCCTCATTAGCACTCTTCAAGAAAAATTTTGATGACTGGATGGGAAATATGAAATTCAACCCGGGGATCACCTCTGTGGCTCTGCTCGACAAGGGCACAGGAAAATAATTTTCTTGAGTGGCGAAAGCCAGGGTACCTTTTTTGGCTAGGCTTATATAGGCCCTAGGGCCAATAGGCTAATACCTACCTATGAACCTATGAACCTATCCACAGAAGATACAAGGACAAATCAGTATATCATCACTAGCTCAATATGTCCCCAAATAAATATCTTAACTAGATGACACTACTCCCCTCCCAACATCCTAATTCCTAAATAAACTAATATGCTCCCCATGCTGATCACATTACTGAACTTATATACATTTAGTCTCTTACCCTATCAGGAAAATGACTAGTATTTTTAAATCTAACAGAAGGGTCTACATTTACCTGATGCAAGCTTCAATCATGTAGCAGTTTTCTATTTTGCTTTAGTTCATGAGGATAGTTGTTGTTCAACCTGAACTTTGTTATGGGCAACAGATAAAGCAATCTGACATCATGGAACACAAATTCTTCAGTGCTCTCCAAGTCATTAAGATTTATGCTGTCAAACTATGAACCCAAACTATCCACCCAGAATCAAGGTCTCTACCACATCTGAGCTCTGTAACCCAAACAATATGCATTCACATTTCCAATGCTAAAAGCATTAGATGACCACTGTTGAACTGACTGTTGGCTAATTATTAAAATGAGAGTACAATGATATGAAGGAAAGTGGGACCCGACCATTATCTCTGGAGACTCCAAGGCGATAGCACATTATGCCTTGCATTGTTCTTTAGACTTGCCAGGTCTGATCTGCAGTCATAGGTTCCTCAATCAGTTCTTTCATTTCCCCTGTTGACATACAACTGGTGATTTCTTGATGAGACACCATGAGGTGGGTTCTTTCTCCTCGGAGCAAAAAGCCTTTTGGCTAGTGGGTCAGCGTCAAAGGATGGGCAGGTCTATAAGTCCTAAGGTCAAAGATGTACATACTCTAATCATCTCTACTCATAATTCATGATTAATAAAGAAAGGTAAATCTGTGTACCAGTGTGTATCCCTAATGCAAAAATCAAATCAATCATAATAATATTTGCATGATATCAAATACCCTGAAGTAGCTGGTTGTAAGGGTGTTTATGGCATTGAATGATCCCTCATTCCATGCCATCTCAAAGAAAGAAAAACGTAAAGTCTGAGCAGCCTTCTTTTACTTGCTTGGCCACATACATGCATGAAGACATTCAAATTGCCATTGCCTACTCTAGCAATGTCTAGCAGTAGCAATTGCATACTCTAGCAATGTCTAGTCAAGCCATTGACTACTTTAATTCAACATTCCTAACAATCCTTAACTCCCTGGCCCCAATAAGAAATAAAAGAGTTAAAACTAAATCCTCTCGTTGGCTCACCAAAGACGCTAAAAAGAAATAAAACCTGGAAAATCTACCTCCGCAATAACCAACCTGATACATTACTAAAATATAAACAGTTGAGAAACCTAGCCAAAAAACAAGTCATTAGAGACAAAAAGTCATACTACTTAAAACTACAAGAAAATCATACTAAAAATCCTAAGCAATTCTGGAACTCTATTAATTCCCTCTTAAGGCCTGGAACAAAAAACAACCCCTGTCCTGACACTAGCAAATCTGACTCAGAAATTGCCACACTATTCAATACCTTCTTCACCTCCTCCATAGCTGAGCTTACTAAGACCTTTACCTACAATAACCCTCCTCCCCTCCCTGACCAATCCTCCCCTCTCTCCCCTCACCACCCTAATTTTGAACTTAAACCTGTCTCCACCAACCTAATAAAGAAACTCCTCTACAAACTAAAGCCTTGCTCCAATGCCCCTGATAGCATTCCATCCTCCTCCTTAAAAATAGCCTCAGATGCTATTGCTCTGCCTATCAGTATCCTGATCAATAGATCTATACTCGAATCTTACGTTCCCAAACTTTGGTGAACTGCATATATCTTCCCACTCCACAAGGGTGGCAAAAATAACAATGTCTCCAACTTCCACCCTATAGCCATCCTCTCCCCTATCTCCAAAATTCTTGAAAAATGCATCCATCTACAGCTCTTACCATTCCTTACCAAATACCAACTACTTTCCCCCACCCAACATGGTTTCCACCCAGGACATAGCACTAACTCTGCCCTTCTCTCCTTCTTACATACTGTTAATTCAGCCCGTGACTCTGGTCATTTAGTATCTTCCATCCTGCTGGACCAGGTTTTGAGACTATCTCCCATACCCACCTCCTACTTCATCTCTCTAACCTTAACCTTTCCCAAGAAACCCTTTCTTGGTTCTCCAACTTTCTAATAGGTCCCAAGCAGTGAAATGGGGCCAAGCCACTTCCTCTTTCCTCCTTACTCCCACTGGAGTACCTCAAGGTTCCATACTAGGCCCTTTGCTATTCAACATCTTTATTAATGACTTCCATAAAGCCATTCCCAACTCCAAAATTGTCCAATACGCCGACGATTCCACTTTGATTTGCAGCGCCACTAACCTAGCTGAGCTCCAATCTCTGACTCAAAATGCCTTCTCTACCACTTAAAACTTGATGCTCCTAAACCACCTGTCTCAACGCCAAAAAAAACAAGATCCTTCTGTTCCCCCCTTCCAAATCTTCCCCTCTAGATGAAAACTTCCTTTATATCACCAGCCTTAACAACTCACAAATAGAGATCATACACTCTGTCTATAGTGACACTGAGAAGTTTGGCAATCAGCTAAAATTTAACTCCCATATTCAGCAGAATATCAAAAAAACACACATAAAACTTGGCCTACTTTACAGAAACAACCAGTTCCTCTCTCCTTCCTCTAGGCTAACTCTTGCCTCTACCTATCTTCTTCTCTCTCTCATGTATGGCTCTCCCCTGTTCTCTAATTTATCTTCCACACTTACCTCCAAACTAGAGATATGCCACAACAAAATTGCTAGATTTGCCACCAGTGCCAAATCCTCCTCTCACCATTGCAATTCCCTTCACTCCCTAAACTGGCTTGAACTCCCCAACCTTCTTGACTTTCATCAATTGACCACAATCCATAAATTATTATTCCAACCCTCAAACTGCCCCACACTATCCAACATACTGCAACCATATTCTCCTCCTAGACCTCTCAGATCTTCTCACCAAAACCTGCTTACCATTCATAAACCTAAGTGCCCAGCAGGCCAGCTTCTCATATCCTTTGCCCTAGCAAAAAAATGGAATGCTTTGCCCTCCTTTCTATGGTCCTGCAATAACCTCAATAACTTTAAATCTCAACTTCATTCTTACTTCTTCCTAAACAGGAAATGTAACTGCACTCTTCCATCCTTGCCTCTCAAACCCTCCTCTCCCTTCACTCCTGGCTAACCTCTCCCCTTCCTTACCCCACTCTCAATCACTTATTTGTTTCTCATGGCTAATTATTACTTCCAACTATTTCATTGTATACTCATTTTTCTCCTAAACTTAATTGTAAATGTATTGATTGTTTACTGCTTTGGAGATCGAACTATATTGTTTGTATTTTTATGTATTTTTTTTACTTTGTATTTTTTACTATGATTGAAAAACATGTATCTAATAAACTTACTGTGGAGCTTTTCTCCCCAGGCCTCCACTGAAAATGGGTTCCCCAGCCCAGTGGACCTCCCCGATAATCAAACTGAATAAATAAATAAATAAATAAATGTTGGTCACCAGTAGTTTGCATGAACAGATTTGGGTTTACGCTTTTGTTTTTGTCTTATCACATACATATTCTGAAACCTTGGAGGGAAACTGAAGTTTCTTTAGTAAGTATGTTTGCAGGAGAGGTTAAGGTTACCACTCTATGTTCTGAAGTCAAACTAGGGGAGATACTGTTAGTACCTGTCAGAAACAAGAAGGGAAATAATTAATTCTTAGGAATAAGAACAATTTATTCAGAGTTGCCTGATAGAACCAGTTTAATCAAACAACACAGACGTTGTATGTTGAGAAAGTAAACATAAAAGCATACCAGATACCAGTAATTATCTAAATTTGATTTCTATCCCATCCCCCAAGTGGATAAACTGGATGAAAAATTAGGCAAAGCTACATTTCTGTCCACTTTGGACCTAGCCAAAGTATACTGGTAAATTTCACCAGTCTGAGATGCTACGGAAAAATTAGCATTTTCCATACCAAATGGGCACTTTGATTATACAGTCCTGACTTTTGGTCTCCATGGAGCACCTACAAAATTTCTGAGGCTGATGCACAAGATTCTTTCACCGTGCCAGGTATACTGCATCCTACCTAGACAGTATATATGGGTTGAATATTGTATGTAATATTATATAAAGACTCAGAAAGCCATGTACTTCAAGTTCAGTCCTTTTTAAATGCCCTATATCAAGTTGATTTATTGTTAGCCCACTGAGTGCCAGTTACCTATTTGGGCTATGTGAGATAGTGAAACCACAGTTGGAAAAAGTTGAAGCCATATAAAACTGACCGATATCAACCACTAAAAAACAGATTACCTTTCTTTGGGCCAAAATGGCTATTATTACAAGTTTGCCCTTGATTTTGCTATTATTGGTACAACAAGTACCAATATGACTCAGTCATAGTCCATGTGGGAGTAAATGAACTGAGACTAGGGTTGCCACCTTTTCAAATGTCCAAAGTGGGACATTTTTTATAGAAACATGAGATTTTGCAGGACAAATCATACCCACAGCCAATGCAAAGCACAGAACTTCACTTTTTTGCCATAATATAAACTTGTTCTTGTAACATATGAGTTGCTTATGTTAGTTCATATAACATTTAGGTGTTTCAGATCCAAGATAACTGTTTTATGCAACTATTAAAGAAAACTTGGGAAATATTTTTCTCCTAAAAATCTCAGGACATTTGCATTTTTTTTTTAGTTTTTCCACAGGACACAACTGCCCAAAGAAGGACTGTCCTGCGCAAAGAGGGACAGGTGGTAACCCTACTTGAGACATACCTTCCTAGACTATAAGAAGAGAGACATCATGGAGCTCTTGGAATGTGTGTCTCAGGCTGGTATGAGCCTAGCACTTAGCAGAATTTTACCTTCTTCAAGGATGATGCCATAGTATGAACAAAACATGACTGACTTTAAAAATTGGCTTAGTCTCTGCTGTCATTCTAAGGGGATACAATATTTGCTAGCATGGAGGTGGTCAGACCACGCTGCTTTGCCAGGGATGGTCTGCACCTCTCCCCTCTAGGCTTTTGAATATTAGCTAAAACATTGTCTTCCCCATAGTGCCTTTTTTAAACTGAAAGTATTTCCAACATAGCAAATCAAAACCAAGAAAATCTAAAGGTGTTACTGTTAATGCTAGGAGTCTAAACAAAAAACTCCACTCTCTAGAAGTTTCTTCACCTTAGAGAATGCTGACATCTATGCGATCACTGAGACATGGTTTAAAACTGTAGAGAGCACACCAACTGTGCAAGGTTATCATGCCTTCTACACATTTAGACCAGCTACTACATACACAGGGAATAGAGGTGGAGGTGTCTCGATTTACATAAAAAAAATACAACTCAAGGCTTATCAAACAGGCAATGCACTTGAGCTTCCCTATGTTCAAATCACCATAGGCAAAATACCACACCACCTCCTTGCAAGCTATAGGTCCCACTCTATGACCCAGGAAACACATACCACATGTTTAAACTTATTGGAAACACTCACCATTAAACCCAATACCATATTCATGGGTGAACTTAATTATCCCACTATTAACTGGGAATTATATACAACACCAAACAAAAAAAACAGAGATTCCTGGATTTTGTAAACACAAACTTCCTGGACCAGACTGTCAATAAAAAAACAGGGGTGCAACCATATTAGGTCTGGTCCTCACTGAAATGGGAGAGTGCTGTACACCCCTAGTGTAATGTCTTCTCTGGTAAGGTTGGACCACAAAATGGTCTCCTTTGAAGTAAAAATAAAACTTGAAACCCCAGCTAAGAACTACTCTAAGGTTAGCTTCCTATTATTAAGAGAAAACCTGGCAAAATTTCATGCCCACATAAACCCTGAGAACACTGCTGCCTATGTGGAAATGTTCACCCTATACAAATATGTTAATAGATGCATAGAGGCCGCTATACTCACCAGGAAAAAGTACAGAAATAACTCAAAAAAAAACAAGCCGTACTGGTGGAATCACAGCATCAATAATAGGCTGTATGACGGAAGGAAGAAAATCATGGGAAAAATTAGGAGATGCAGCACCCAGTAGGATAAAAGCACATTCAAGCTAAACAAACAACTAATAGGAAAAATAAAGTCTACCAAAGCCAAATTTGAGGTTAGTTTGGCCTCCCAGGCCAAGGACAACCACAAGGCATTCTTTAGCTATGTCCACAATCTCAAAGGCAATACACAGTTGTTGTTAATGGAGCCACCTATACTGAGCCAGAAGATATTGCAAACCTACTGGCCAACAAAATTCAGCTCCAACCTTACCCCCCTCCCTACTCCTCAAACTTCCCTCAGGAAATACCATCAGATATAACTCCCCCTACTATCACTAGGGAACAGGGCTTTAATGCTGTCTCTACTTCCAAGAACACTGCATTAGTGGGTCCAGACAATATCCCAGGATGCCTTCTAAATAGCATGAAACATGACCTATCAGGCCCACTGGAATTCCTACTTAACTGTAGCATCTAAGCAGGCTTTATGACTTATGAATGGAGAACATCAACAGTCATTCCTCTACACAAAGGTGGACAATGTACAGACCCTGGAAACTACAGACCCATGTCTCACTAGCCTCATATGCAAAGCCATGGAAATGATCAATAATGACATAGGAAACCTCCAGACTTGACCCAACCCAATTTGTTTTTGTCAAGGCCAGGTCATGCCTACTCAGCTTGGTGGACTTCCTTGAGAAGGTCACTAAAGCAATAGATGAGGGCAAAATGGTTCACACTGCCTACCCTGAACTGGCCAAGGCAATTGAAACATTACCCCACTCAGGTATCATGGACAAACTAAAGAGGTTATTTAAAAACCCTTATGTCAACTGGTGCATAGCCAGCTGGCTCAAAGACAGGACCCTGAAAGTTAGAAATGAGGAGTTCACCTGTACAAAGACGCCAATCATAAGTGGAGTTCTTCAGGGATTGGTCCTGGGACCACTCCTTTTTGGGATTTATTTCTTTGAAGTAAAGGCTGATGTCAATGGCCTCTGGCTGACTAACTTTGCAGATGATTTAAAATTAGGAGCCGTCATTGAATACCCCATTGACACAAATGTTCTCCAAGAAGGGCTGACAAAGACAAATAACTGGTGTCAGAGCAATGGACTAAAACTAAATGCCAAGAAATGCATAACAGTATCCTTGGGGAAGCCATCCAACCCTGGTAACTATCATATTGACAATACACCCCTAAGAGTTGACCCAGTAGTCAGGGACCTGATGACACACAGACAGTAATCTGGCCTTTGAGCATCATGTGTCTACAGTTGTGTGGAAATCATTCTATGTTGTGCAACTTATAAACAAAGGTATGGCATCTATGTCCAAGGAAGGTATTGTTCCACTGTATTCGGCATTCATTTGACCTGTCATTCAGCACAATTCCCCCTTTGGTGTGTACCTAACTAGGAACATCTAAAAACTGAAATATCCACAGAGGTTCCTCACTAAAACAATGCAGGGAGTGAGTAACATGTCCTATTCAGACCACCTCAAGGCCCTATCCCTGTATTTTGTCTCCGACAGGCTGTTGAGGGGAGATCTATGCCTGGCATATAAGGCATTGTTGTACCCCAACTTGATGGACCTCATGTATATCCACAAAACAATAACCAAAATAAAAGTAGTTTGAGGCACACACACTCGGACTGCAGCCACAATCCAGCAGGATAAAAAACTTAAATGTTTATTACAAATGTAATAATGAAGCACTTTTATCCAGTTGTAATCAGGACTTCTTCCGAAGCCACAAAACAAACAGCACCTTAATTACCCATTCTAAAGACTTAAACCTTGTCTGGGATATAAATAGGACCTGCTGAAGAGACAGATAAGTATTCCAGAAACTACCCCTTCTCTGGAACAGGCTTCCCATCCATGTGAAGCAGAGTTCATCCCTAACCCATTTCAAGTGTAACTTGGACAATTGGATAGAGAAAAGGAAATTCACTGGTTTGGCACATATGTCTCTAATGGATGCAAGCGGCCTTTAAATGGTTCGTCTCCCAGGCCCCTGCTTGCTGGTGATTCACCTCCCACACCACTGCTTGCACTTATCAAAGGTATAAGAACTTGTCAAAGATTTGGAATGCATGGCTAGGCATGTGGTCATTAGCCTAATAAATACCTATGAACCTGTGAAAGTAAGGAAAGAAATAAAATGCCATCATTGAGGAACTGTAAGAGAATACTATAAAGCAATTAAGACAAGAGGTGTCAGTGTTAGAAGAGTATAGAAGAGAGGGAACAGATCAACAAAAAAACTTAGAAAGATAGATGTGATAAAAGCAATGTGCAGTATCAGAACAGACCAGGATATATCATATATACTATTACACATAATAAACTGAAGATATCAGCACAGGCAGAAAAAAAAATAGAAGATATGCAGATAAACATAAAGGCAAAGTGCAAAATAAGCAATTTATTGATACCCTAAAAAAGGTTGTATAGAGAACTGGGAAACAAAGCAAAAGGAATAGAAACACCACCGCAAAAGAAAAAAGTGACACATTTTGGGGATATTTATTGTGATCCTGAGGAACATAAGATGCTGAATGGACAGAAGTAGTAAAATAAACAGTTTAAAGGTACAGGATATGAAATGGGATGAAGGAACAGTCAGAAATTAAAACAAAACTAAGAAAAGCTCCTAAATGGAAAACCCCAGGCCCAGATGTAGTACATGATTTCTGGTTAAAAGTATTAAAATCATTACATTAAGATTTAGCCCTGATTAAGAACTACTTATATGCACATCCCAAATAGACACCAACCTGGTTAACAGTAGTAAAAATGATACCCTTCCTTAACAGTGAACATAGAAGCCAGCCTCAAAAGTATAGACTAATAACTTGCCTTTCAACAATGTTCAAACTATATATATAATATTGATGCCAACAGCGTTTATAGTCATTTAGAAGAAAACTCAATTATGACAATAGAACAAAGGATCATTTCTTGCTAAATAAGGTCATAATGGAGAATTGTAAAAAGAGGAAGAATGTAAATACAGCATAGATAGAATAGAAAAAAGCACTTGACACCATCCCATGTTCATGGATAAAGGAGTTCCTACAGAGATACAAGATACATCCTACATTGATCAATTATATTACAGTGACTATGAAACAGTGGCAAACCACTTTGCAATTAAGTCATGACATGGGTCAAATTATTATCCCATGGATAAAAATTTTAATTGGGATATTCCTGGGTGATTCTTTGCCTCCACTGTTTTATCTTGCCCTTAACACATTAACCTCTATATTTAACTGATTAGGTCATGGTTATAACTTGACTCCCAGAAAACATCCATGTGTAAACACTTATCTTCTTTTTGTGGATGACTTAAAACTGTGTATTTTATCAGATGAGGAGTTAAAAGCACAACTGCAAGTGGTTAAAACTTTCTCAGATGATATAAGAATGTCATTTTGTCTCGATAAATGTGTGAAAGCAACATTTAAAGCAGGAAAGCTGCAGTACCAAGAAAATATCAGTTTGGGACAGGGATGTAGTATAAAGGAACTTGAGCAGGAGGGCGTGTATAAATATATGGGAATTGATAAAGGATCAGCAAAAAAGCATAAACAAATGTGAATGAAACTCAGTAAGGAATACTTCAGAAAACTAAAACTGTTATTGAAAACAGCCCTGACATCTAGGAACAAAGCCCAAGTTTTAAACCAATTTGCTTTCTGTTTTAAATTATAGTTTTAGTCTGATTGACTGGTCCCAAAAGGTAGTGGGTCACTTGGACAGAAAAACAAGACAAATGCTTCACTCTTATCAAATGATATATATAAAAATCATGGAACTGAATATATATCTGTTAACCTCACCAGATACAAACATAGTGAAAGTTTTAAAAAAAATGAGGAGAAGTCATCTAAGATGACTTCCCTGCTTCATTTAACAGAAGCATATTAGTGTTGAGTGGGAACAGAAATCAAACCAGAAGAAGAGAAAAAACAGGCTGCAACTGAATGTGGCAAAAAAGCAAAGTAAAGAATATAAGGAGAAAGATCAGATGAGAAGGCAATAAATGTGGAAAAGGCATAAATATCATTGTGGTAAGTACAGAAAACCCCTGGAACAACCTCATGTTGATCAGAATTTGACAGAGGAATAATTAAGGAGACGTGAATTGAAACCAAAGGATAAAAGGTTGACAATAGCAGGACACAGTAGTGGACAACGTACATGTTGGTTTGCAAAGTTCATTGAACATATGGGAGGAACAGACAAATGTAGGTTTTGTAAAAGAGAATCGGAAACATTTACACTTTTTATTTTTGGGTGTGATACACTAATGACAAAGGGCCTGTATACTGAAAGGCATTATAATGTGTAAAGCCTGTTGCACTGACAATTGTGCAAACATTATAATACTGAAGTAGCTGAAAAACATTTGGAAACATGAGCCGCAAAGCATTATAGAGAATGATGAAGGTTATATCACATGGGATCACCCATTATCAATAGTCCGCAAAATAGATGTGTGAAAACCAGATATAGTAGTCAATGAAAAGAAGACAAAAGAAGCATTGATTACTGAAATTGTTACACCCAGTGACTACTGTGTCTTGCGTACAGAGAGACACAAAGTCATACAATATCAGGATCTGCAGGCAGAAACAAGAGCAATGTAGAAAAAAGATAACAGTCAGTTCAAGTACTAGTAGGACCAATGGGTCTAATGAAAAAGAGTCTACAGTCGTATTTAGATATGATAAAGCTAAGTGTAACCCTATATAATTTCAGAATAAGTCAATTGTTGGCACATTGCGGATGATGCAAAGAGCACTTTTGGCTAACATCAGAGATTGAAACAATACTAATTTCATGCACCTTAATTATATCCTCACATAGGAATGGAGTCCATTCCCATTTAGATATTAGAAACCCAAAAGATTTGGAACAGTTTAACCATATGATCAAGAAGATTCTGTTGCACAGGTAGGTGATGTGTTGTGTTATATGTGTCGCACAGGTAGGCGATGTGTTGGGTTATATGAGTTGCACAGGTAGATAATGTGTTAAGTTATATGAGTTGCACAGGTAGATGATGTGCTGGGTTAAATGTGTTGCACAGGTAGGTGATGTGCTGGGTTATATGTGCTGTACAGGTAGGTGACTTGGATTATATGTGTTGCATGGATAGGTGACTTGCTGGATTATGTATGTTGCATGGGTAGGTGACTTGCTGGATTATGTGTGTTGTACAGGTAGGTGATGTGTTGGGTTATATGTTTTGCACAGACAGGTGATGTGCTGTTTATATGTGTTGTACAGGTAGGTGACTTTCCAGATTATATGTGTTGCACAGGTAGGTGACTTGCTGGATTATATGTGTTGTACAGGTAGGTGACTTGCTGGATTATATGTGCTGTACAAGTAGGTGAATTGCTGGGTTATATGTGTTGCACAGGTAGGTAATTTGCTGGATTATATGTGTTGCACAGGTAGGTGACTTGCTGGATTATATGTGTTGTACAGGTAGGTGACTTGCTGGGTTATATGTGTTGCACAGGTAGGTGATGTGTTGGGTTATGTGTGTTGCACAGGTAGGTGATGTTCTGGGTTATGTGTGTTGCACAGGTAGGTGATGTGCTGGGTTATGTTTGTTGTACAGGTTGCTGACGTGTTGGGTTATATGTGTTGTACAGGTAGGTGGCATGTTGAGTTATATGTGTTGCACAGGTAGGTCATATGTTGGGTTATATGTGTTGCACAGTTAAGTGATGTGCCGGGTTATATGTGCACCCCATGTGCCAGTTCTTATGCTAATCTTGTTTTATACAACTGGGAGTTGATGCATATTTTTAACAACAGTCTTTTTTCACAATATGTCATGTTCTATTGATGTTTTGTGGATGAAGTTTTTTCTTTTGTGGTCTGGTGGAGATATTTTATTGCATCAATTTGTTGAAATATTTGAATTTCACTACAGAATTTTTTAGATTTACCCTTAGCTTTTCTGACCGTAAGATTGATTTTTTTGGATGTGCAGCTCAGCAAGGACAGCTTCACACATATTTCCACTACATTATATCGAATGTTGGAGGAATGGATTGCTTAACTATGGTAGTATGCACCCAGGGATATTTTTCCCAATATTATCAAAAGTCAGTTTACTAGATTATCTAGGTAGTGTACCAAGGAAGATTATTTCCTTGAGGCTGTGGATATACTAGCAGAGCAGTTTATAGATAGAGGTTATGATAAAAAGCATGTAGATAAAATTCTGGGTGACATATTAAGGAAGAGGCACACAGGTATTATCAATCTGCAACATAGTAACAATGATCGAAGGCACCAGTATCACAGGAAATTGAGATTTATCACCAAATATACCAATGATGTGAATTTAATTTGTGATGTCTTTCAAGGTGCTACAGCAGATAAATGACAACATCAGGGGAGGTGATATCAATAATAGTCTGGAGAAGGCAGATTTACTGTGGATATTAAGATTACAGGCTGACAAATATCCAGGTATCAGTGCTAATGCTTGTTTAAAATCGGCCCTTAAAGGGCACAATCTGAATCGTTAATTTAATTGGGTATGGTAAATGATTGTTTTTTTGTGACTGGTTGTCCAAATGCTTTTAAGGACCTATACTTTTAATTATTTGTATAAGGATCTGATATAGCATTCATTAAGCAAAAGCACTTATCCTCTGACTTGTGTATTTATTAAAAAGTGATTTTAAACCATGGCAGCCTTACTGGTTATTAGTATGCTTTATTTGTTATAAGTTTTATGCAGGAATTGATGCAGATAGAGTATACAGTCATCCAGATAAAAATTGAATCACGGCCATAGAACAGAACGGGAATAGAAAATAACAGATTCATATGGAACTAATCATCTTTTGGTAAATAAAGCCATAATGGAGACTTTAAAAAGAACAGAAATAAGTGCCATGGATACCTTACAAAAAAGCATTTGATAGTATTCCTCACTTCTGGATTATAGAATGCTTACAGACAAGATCAATTACCCACTGTTAAATTTTACTGCAGTTACTATGAAGAAATGGCAAACCACTCTGCAGTTAAACTACAAAAAAGGACAAATTCTTATCCAGGGTGTGAAAATACAGCATGGAATATTTCAGGATGATTCTTTGTCACCATTATTGTTTTTGTCTGTCTCTCAATCCATTAAACTCTTTACTCAACAGCCTAGGTCACTGATTCAGTCTGACTCGGAGAAAATCATCAAGTGGAAGGATATCTCCTCTACTTCTTGTGGATATCCTAAAACTGTAGAGTTCATCAGATAAACACCTGTAAGAGCAAGTACAAGTTGTTAAAACCTTCATAGGAATGTCAACTGGGCAAAAGCAACATTTGAAAGAGGAACACTGTAGACTCGAGAAAATATGAAACTTGGGAAGGAATGCGATATAAAAGATTCTGAATAAGAAGGGAGTGCACAAATATCTTAGAATAGATGAAGGAGCAGCAACAGCATGAAAAATTTAGAACGAAGCTCAGTAATGAATATTTTAGAAGACTAAAATTAATATTGAACGCTGCTTTGATAGCTAGGAATAAAGTTCAAGCTATTAATCAACTTGCAGTTTCCATTTTAACTTAATAGCTTTCAGGTAAATGACTGGCCACAAAAAGATTCAAATAAGCTTGACAAGAAAACAAGAAAATTGTTCCATGCCCATCAAATGATATACAAGAACCAGTGTTTACCAAGATTATATATCCTTTGATCTGACGGAGGCATGGGCCCCCTTGAAATCGACTATACATGTAGGTCGGTGATCGTGGAAATGTGCAAGTATTTATTAACATCATCAGATCCAAGCATATTAAAAGTTCTAAAACATGAACAGAATATGTCCAAGATGACCTCTTTGCCTAGATTAGCAAAAGCCTTTAGGAAAAAAGCAGGCATGGAAACCCAACTAAATGTGGATATAAACCAGGTTGCAAAAGAAAGTGCAAAAAAGCAAAAGAAAGAATACAAAGAACGGGATCGAGACTAAACAAAAGCTAAGTGGGAAGGTCACGATAATAGCAAAAAGCATAGAGATTTGCTGGAACAGCTGCAGCTGTATGTTGATCAGGAGTTGTCATGCAAATGGATTAGATGTAGTGAAGTTAAATCAAAAGACAAAAGGTTAATATTTACAGCCAAAGATAGTGGATTTTGTACTCGATGGTTTATAAAATCTACAGAAAAGGCAGGAGATACAGAAAAATGAAGGATTTGTGGTACAGAACTAGACACTGTTATACATCTTGTTGCAGCGTGCGATACGCTCATAGCTGAAGGTTTGTATACTGAAAGACAACACTGTGGCAAGATTGTTACACTGGACAATTTGTAAACATTATAACACAGAAGCAGGTGACAGACTTTAGAAACATGAACTGCAAAGTATTGTTGAAAATGAAGTAATGATTACATGGGATCACCTCATACCATACCTCTCAATCTCTGAGCAAGAAATCTGGACAAAGATATAATAAGACATAATGGGGGGACAAAGGCTCAAAAATAGGAACACATTTTAAATATTGTTCTCAGAAACCTAGAAAGTTGCTAGAATAAAAAGATTTGTTTTAGCATGCATTTTCTGAAGGATATAAAGTCTGAAACTCGAATGCATGTAATTTTTGTGACTTAAATCCTGAGATCATCCTAGTGATTTGTCAAAAACACAACATTTTTATGAGGAACAGCCAAAAATATGAGGCAAAAATCTGGACATTCTGCAAAAATCTGTACAGTTGAGAGGTATGCCCCATACCAGCAGTGAAGAAGGTAGAAACAGACAGGATATTGTAATTCAAGAGAATTTTTTTCCCAGAATAATCAATAGACACATGACTAGCTAATGTGCATTTTCTTTGCCAGATTTGTTTAAATGTGTATATACTGATTTCCTATTCTACTAAACCTCTCTTGCTTTTACAATGAATGTTTCTCATGAAAACCTATAGCATACTATAATGTTTTTATACTAAATACTGCTGTAAATACGTAACCTCTCTTATTATTCCTCATTTTTCATTTGTAATTCATGTTTCTCATGAAAGCTTCACTTAATGCTTCTGTCTCTGAATTTTGTCTATTATCATATCTCTTTGTCACTGTTGATAGTAATATAATGTAATGTAGTTTCTTGTGGAGCTTTTCTCCCCAGGCCTCCACTGAAAATGGGCCAACATGGCCCAGTGGACTCTCCCGGTCAACAAATACAATAAATAAAAAATAAATAAGAAAAATACAGAAATAGCTTTGATTATTGAAATTGCTACACCAAGTGACTACACTGTCTTAGGAACTGAAAGATATGAAGTTGTAAAATAACAGAAACTAGAGTGAAATGCAATAAGGAGACACAGACACAGTTCCAGCTGTAGTAGGAGCAACTGGACTACTGAAAAGAATCTTCAAACATATCTAAACATGCTAATGATAAAAATAACCCCTTATGAACTGCAAAAGAGGCAATCCAGATGTTGACATATAGAGTAATATTCAATTGTCTGAGCTTCTGTATAATACCTGAGTGGTGGGGAGTGATGTCAAAGGCTGTAAGCAAAAGCAGTAATGCAGTGTGGGTGGCCTGTCTCTTATCGAGGACCTCAGTGACCATTTCAAAGAAATCAGCAGGAATGCATAGGCAAACTTATTTGGATTAGTGGGTTGTAGGTCACAAATGTCATTATTTATAAGTTCTTTGGTGATGCATTCCATGGCCTTACAAATAATTGAGACTTATGAGTCTATAATTAACCAGGATTTGTTATGTTGTGATACCACTATAGCAATTCTCCAAGCTACTAGAGAGGCTTATGTCAGTCAGGTTCAGAAGGAGCTGAGCTAAGCTATGCTGGTCACTTACCAGAAGGCATCCAATTATATCATCAGTACCCAAAGAGCTAGTGTTCCTAGAGTTTGCCAGTGCAGATAGGACCTGATCTAGGCTGATTTACTGAGGAGAAGTGATTTGGTCGGCAGTGACTGAAACAGAGAAGTGAGTGGGCAATGAGAAATTAGAGCGGACTTTTTCAGCTATTATGCTGACAATGACATTGTGATCAAAGTTAAGCGATGACATTAGATATCAGCTCAGACAGAGTACAACAGTACTACAGTGTGTTACATCTGAGTTGCTTAACAGTTCTAAAGAAGGCCTTATGATTGTTTTTTGCTGAAGGAGGTAGCCTTAAACTCAAAGTTAGCCTTGCACTTTTTACTGATATGCCTGAGATTTGTGCGAGCTAGGTTAAAGTCCTTTGTATGCTGGAGAGAGGGAGATTTATTTCATAGTGTAAGTATTCTTCTTCTTGTGATATTGTTTGTTTAGGTAAGAATTCTACTATACTGATTTAGTTTTGAATTTCCCACTATACTTATGACAGATAGGAGCAGATTCCTCAATTCAGCTATTTAGGCAGGAGTAGAATTAAAATGCATATGCCATGACACTTGAAAGTTGCATTTGAATTTTTTCATTCTGTTGGTAAACTTTCATTTGTAGGTAGGTGTTCTGGCACCTTGTGCAGCTCCCTGATCTGGACACCCCCTTACCTCCTCAACTCAAAGCTGAATAGCAAAATAAAACAAAAAAAGTCTTTGTTGTAAACTGTAGTAAGTCAACTGCTTCAAAATATAACAAGTGTCTTAATACACTATAAATGCCACACAAAGTGCACTGAACTTTAGCCCTGACCAATAATGCAATATCAGCATTCATTTCTGAATGATGGTATTACCTCTACAAAATGTAAAGTGCTAAACAGCTTTAACTTTGACTGCAACTGCAATACTTTCAACTCACTTGCATCTGCTGATCGCACTCCCGAACACCTTGTACCTGTGGTGGCAGCCATCTTTGCCCTACCCTAGCTATGCCTCAAGGTAGAAGATATAAAACTGGATTTAGACAAGTTGCTAAATATAGCTGGGTTCATTGCATCAATGGTACCAGTTCTATGGGAGGAGGTAATCGTCTGATAGATATTACTAAGCCAGAAGAGGTATATGGAGAAGAACAGCCTAAGGAAATATTTGTGAGTATAAGGCCAGGAAGATTTGCACCTCTGGTTTGGAAGAGGACAATATGGTCTAAAAAGAAACACTAACAAAATTTAAGAATCGATATGCATGTTTATTATTGGTTGTGTATGTTTTACATTTGATGGATAGGTAGTTAAGGTCACCCATGAGTAACATATTAGGTTTAATAGTTAAACTTTCCTTCTAACTTAAATAAGCTTTATGCTCTTTAGAGGAAGTGGAAGGGAACCAGTAGTTAGAAAAAGTGTGATAGCTGCTTTTGTCTACTGTCACTACAGCCTCAGAATTTCCAGGTTAGAATCATGCGTAATCTGATGACAAATGATAGGATTATGGATAAATGCAGATATGCACCCACAGCTCCCAGTGGGACTGGATGATGACAAATTATAGGATTATGGATAAATACAGATATGCATCCCCCAGCTCCCAGTGGGACTGGATGTATGATAGGCATTGAGCACAATTACAAAGGGGGTGCTGGCAATACACTGAATTCATGTTATGGTAACTGCATAAATAAACTGTTTAAGGGCCAGCTCGTCAAACTCTTCTGAAGTATAAAATCCCTATGCTTCAAGCAGAAAAGTAACATTTTTAAAGATTTGAAAAAAAACAATGTCTATGCACCATGCCTCTCAAACTCTTAGTGCAAGAATTCTGGGTTAAGCCAAAAATAATGGCACAAATACCCAAAATCTGTGACAGGGTTTAAATATTGCTCTTGTAAATTTGGACAATTACTATAATAACAGGTTTTCATTAGCATGCATTTTCTGAAGAATGTGAAGACTGAAACTGAAATATCTGTCATTATTTAATGACTTCAGTCCTCCGTGATTTGCCAGCAAACCAAAAAGGTTATTCGGCACAGACCAAAAATATGAGGCAAAAATCTGGGAATTCTGTGAGATTCTGGAGAGCAGAGTGGTACGCTACAACCTGTATTTAATAAGGCCACTAGGTTCATCCACTCTGCATGGATTTTGCTTGAACTAAAACATCAGCTTTGCTTTAATTTGTATAAAGTACTGTCTGGGATCTTAACCTAAACAGAAAGTACTGCTTCAAATGCACGCCTCTTTCAAGAAATATTTCAGAAACAAGATGGAAAGCATGAATTCTATGAACATTACAAGATTTAAGTTAACTCAAACTGAAAAATGTTCCTAATTGCAATCACATTTTAAATTTTGTTTTACATTTGGCACTTCTGATTTGAACCATAGGTTCCTGTTGTATAACTATCTCTGATTTACGAGGCACACTGATGCTGTAATTCCACATAAATTCAGTTGTAAATAAAACTATATATAGTGCCTAATGTTGAAGCTAATAGCAAACTGCAAGCTGCAGTTTCAGAATGGTATGCTGAATACATCATTAAAGATTTGTTCAGAAAGGAATGAAATTCACTCTGACACACTGAACAAAACCCAATTGTTCATGCTGCTGCCCGGAGAATTAAAATAATATGCACAGATGGAAAAGAAAGCCATGCCACTTTTTTCAGGAAATGTGCATTCAGTGGAAGCTTTACCACTTCTGATCTATCGTTGGGTCTTGAGTTGTGATAAAATATTCTGATTCCCCCTGCCAGTTTATAATGCCCCTGTAGCATGCTTCATCTCCCTGGAAAAATGAGACCCTCTTCCACTCCATGTAACACAGGCAGCAAACATAGTCATATCAAGTTTTCTGTTTACAGCTATGCCTACTGTGACAATGTGTGTTAATGCATGTTGACAGAAGTGAAGGAAAACTGAGGTAGGAAAACACAGATGGAGAATCATAAACAATGAACTGAAGCATTCATCAGCTAGAAAAGCACATCCCACAGGACTTCAAGGCCTCTGATTGCTGGAGTGTGTAAAAAAACTCCCCAGGAGAAAGGATGGCTCTTAAAGCCTAGGGTTCTTCCCCTCTGGCCTACATGCAGAATCCATCTGCTGTTTCAGAGCTGGCAAATGGAGATCAGGAAATCTCAACTGAAAACAAAAAGCATACAGATGTAGCAATTTTACAGTCAATGCAGAAGTTATACACTGCACTACTCGTATTTCATAGAGATTTTGTCAACTACACCAATTTGTGCGGCTGTCCCAAGAGATCTCACTCAACAGACAGCAGCACCCTTTCTCCTCTGGGGCTACAGATGAGATGAGCTCTGCGACTGGTGTAATAAATGGCTCCAACTTGCTTCTTGGAGAGTAGTAAACTCTTCAATTCATACTTCTGCTGCCACAGCTTTGAAGAAGTCAGCAAGTTAAATGTGATTCTGGAAAAGTCTGCTATGTGGATGTGCCTCAAATCAGGAGGAAAGAGGGAAGCAGAAAGGAGCTACACAGCTGTAATAGTCAATGGGAAATTCAGAACTAGTGTTGAAGTCTTTAGCCATTGAACACTTATTACATGTTAAGGTAACATTAAGCAGACATTCGTAACACAATGATATTATAGGTGTGGAGGTACACTGGATCTCTTGAACTCTCTGAGTGCAGCATATAGTTAATAATTCACTGTATTATTAAGTAAATTTTTTCCGTACTGACATACCTTTTTCCTTGTGTAGTACACTTGTTGTCAACATTTGGAAGTAGACTGTGGTCACCTAAAATGCATGTATTTATTTGTGAGCAGATGAGTGTGACCTGGGCTGGAGTGCATTATTCAGTTATTCCCTAGTCCTTTGAATCCAGTACATGGATAACGTAATTACAGATTATATGAAATTCTTATAACACAAAACACATCAGTCATAGCTGCATATCTGTTACAAGATTTATGCACTATATAAAATAAACAGAAAAAAATATGTAACTCTATGCAAATCAAATACATGTTAATTAGCTCTAACACCTGGTGAGTTAAAAGGTATGTGGGCATGCTTGTGCAATCTAATACCACTTAGCCCAGGCAGCAGCATTTAGTTCTAGCTAGCAGACTATTTTTAGTAGCTGCAAAGTGTGAGTTCCTAAAAGGCTACCTGAGTTACACTTGGGTACTATATTAAGGAACAGGTAGGAGTCAGTATAGATATTTCTGAACATTTTACTGATATGACAGCAGACGTTGAAGCAGGGGAACCATGCAATATCCAACATGCCAGTTAGCCTTATGGGTACTGTTATGTTAAAGTGGTACTCTCACTTTATGCACTTATATCCTTCCCCTTAAACTAAACGTACTGTATACACATTTAGAACATAGTGTAAACTACACACTACAAGGTTGTCAGTGGAAAGTCATTTCACACTGAAATGACAACATTTTTGAACTGCATTCCATAGCATTTGTGAAATATATATATATATATATATATATATATATATATATATATATATATATATATATATATATATATAGGTCTATATCATGAAATTGAACTTCCAAAATGTTGAACACCATAAGTTTGAACTTGGAAGCCTGAATTTGGATAACATCGAAACTTCAAAACAGCAAATTTTTTCCCAGGGAAACAAAATTTGCTGTTCCGAAAAACGCACACATAACACAATCACACCAAACACCTTCAAAACCTACACTAAACCTAACATGTACCACTATCCTTAACACAGCCCTAACACTAAAGTCCATCACTACCGCACACTTACCTGACCCACGCCCTAACCCTAAAGTCCGCCACTATCGCACACTTACCTGACCCGCGCCCTAACCATAAAGTCTGTCACTACCCGTTCGTACACTTACCTTGACCCGGTCTGAAAATGCCGAAGCCTCAGAAATGGCCAACCAAATTCTTTCCTTGGGAAAGAATTCGGGTTTCCACTGCTTTCACATTCTCAACTTTCGAACTACCAAGTTCGGCCATCTGGTATTCGGCATTCTTGACATTTGATTTTGCGATAGGAACTCTCTCTCTCTCTCTATATATATATATATATATATATATATATATATAGAGAGAGAGAGAGAGACGCACACAGCCACACACACATACATACATACACACACACACACACACACACACACACACACACACACACACACACAATTTATATATATAGTTACAATGCAAAAAATCCTAGTCATAAGAGACTCTGTAGTGAGACACACAGATTTGCCCCTCTCCAAGCTGAACAGGGAGAGTCACTGTCAGCTGTCTTTCTGATCCCAGGATTCATCAGATCATGCAGTCACTCAAGTCTCTCAACAAATACCGCATCTTGCTTTTTCTGCTACTTGTTCTCTAAAGTGTTCAATTACATCTTTTCTGCTGCGTTTATTACTGCTTCTTTTTAGCCTTTTTAAATTGTAAGTGTTATTCTAAGCCTTTTAGTTTTGATTTAAGCACTTGGGCTTTAGGCCTAGCCCTTAGCTCTCCCTGGCTTCTCTCCCTCAGATTTCTGACAAATATGGATGGACAGTTTCCTACAGTTTCTCCTGCCAGCCTGGTTGATATGGGCATCCTTAGACAGTGTAGCAACTGCCTCATGTACATGGACAACCATCTACTACTACCACCTAGGAACACAATTTGTGAAAGATGCAATTACATTAAGAATCTAGAGTCTGTGCTCTCTCCCTCTAAAGCCAGTATATCTGGCACTGAGAAGGTTGTCAACACAATCACTACACCTCAGACTTTACCCACAGCTATACAACACACATCCACATATGCAGAGGTTTTCAACAAAAACAAACCCAAACAAAGGAGACCTCAGAGGCAAAAACACACGTGAGCTCCACAACTCTCCATACCTCATACCATGCATAGTCCACACACCTGTGTCTTGCAACCATCAAGGCCTAACCATAAACCCAACATATTAGTCAAAGGAGACTCCATTGTGAGACACACAGATGTGCCTCTCACCCAGCTGGATAAGGAGAAAGTCATGGTTAGTTGTTTGTCAAGTGCCAGAATCCATCATATTAGACACACACTCAAGTCCCTTAACAACAGGTACTGTTATGACTCTGTCATAGTTCATGTTGGCGTGAACATCTTGAGACGTACCTCCCTGGACTAAATGAAGAGAGACATGATTGAGCTTGCTGAATGTGTGTCCCAGCCAGGTATGTCCCTAGCCTTAACCAGCATTCTACCATCACGAATGATGCCTCAGTACAAACAGAAAATGATTGACTTTAACAATTGGCTTAGTTTCTGGTGTCATTCCAGAGGGAAGATATGATCGACAGACCATGATGCTCTGCTAAAGATAGCCTACATCTGTCTCACTTGGGCTTCAGGCTTCTGGCAAAGGTCCTTGCCTCCCCCATAGTGTCTTTTTTAGGAAAAGTCTTGAGGTCAATACTACCAACATAAAAATTTCAACAAAACCCAAATCATGCTGCTAAACGCTAGGTGTTTAAACATGAAACTGCATGCATTGCAAGCATTCTTAACCCTGGAAGATGTTCACATTTGTGCAGTCACAGAAACCTTGTTCAAAGCTGTGGAGAGCACCCCAGCCTTACCTGGTTACTCATCCTGTCATACATTTAGACCCAAACTGGGGGCACCAAAGCCAAAGGAGGTGGAGTTTCAATATATATTAAAGATGCACACCTCCAGGCTGGTCAAACAGTATGACGCACAGAAGACACTCCAGGTGCAGTTAACCATTGACAAGACCCTTATTCAAATCATAGCTAGCTACAGGCCCCCAAATTTGACTCAAGATGCCCATTCCACCTATCTGGACCTCTTCAAATCTATCAAGATTCAACCCTCTACCCTGATCCTGTGCAACTTTAACTACCCAACCATAGATTGGAAAAACTACTCATGCCTGAACATAAATGCCCAAAGATTCCTTGATTTTATCAATGCAAATGCCTTGGAACAGCTAGTGGATACGTCCACAAGAGGTGATAATATCTTGGACTTGGTATTAACCAACATGAGTAATCACTGCAGCACCCCTACAGTATCCTCCTCCCTGGTAAGATTCGATCATAAAGTGATCACTTTCGAAGTCACCATGTCCTCTGCCCCCCCCCCCCCCAACTAGGGTCAAACAAAAAAACTTCTCCAAAGCTGATTACAACCTCCTGAGGGATGGTATAAACAGCTTCACAGTCCCTTCCCACTCTGTAGGAACTAGCACCAATGTCCAAATCTACAAAGTGCTATAAAAGCATTTATATAAATGAATGGAATCAGGAATACCTGACAGGACAAAATCATCCTCCGCAAGGAAGAGTAAACCTGGCTGTTGGACATCTGCAATAAATAAATAAATAAATAATTAATGCAATAAATAAACTATATAACAAAAAGAAAAAAAATGCTGTCCAGGCCCAAGAAGGAGCAGGTGCCTAAGTGGAAGCAATCTCTCCTTAGCCTGAACAAGCAAATAAGAGCACTAGTGAAATCCTCTAAAGCCAACTTCAAGTCCAAATTGGCCACATCTACTAGACACAATCATAAGACCTTCTTCACATATGTCCGCAGTCTCAATGGAAGCACTCAGATCTGCTCAGAACTGGTGGTCAAGGACACCAAATACACAAATGCTGTAGATATAGCCAACCTACTGGCTGGCAGATTCAGTGAAAACTTCACCCCCCTGCCCCCCCCCAATCAGTAAACCAGGATATCCCCAGAACCTGCTCCCCACCCCTTATCTCTAGGGAACAGGTCATTACTTCCCTCTTAAAGGCAAAAAATACAGCCTCTGTGGAACGAATTAACATCCCAGGCTGCATCCTACATGAACTCAGGCATGAACTTGCAGCAACATTAGGCACCCTATTCAACCAAAGCCTGGGTACTGGCTTTGTCTCAGTCGAGTGGAGGACAGCCACTGTCATCCCTTTACACAAAGGTGGAGCGTCCATCGATCTGGGAAATTATAGACCCATCAGCCTAACTAGCCTGAACTGTAAGGCCATGGAACAGATTATCATGGACCTCATTAACAGGGACAATGGCGACCTCCAAACACTCAACCCCACACAGTTTGGCTTTGTCAAGGGGAGGTCATGTCTGTTAAATCTGGTCAACTTCTTTGAGACAGTCACCAAAGCCATGGATGAGGGGAAGATGGTGCATACCATCTACCTTGACCTGGCCAAAGCCTTTGACACTATTCCCATCTCTGGCATAATAGATAAACTCTCTCAATTAGGCATCAATCCATATGTTACCAGATGGGTTGCAAACTGGCTCACTGATAGAACCCACGTAATCAAAATAGGGGAGGTCACCTCAAGCAGAAGACCCATAACAAGTGGCATACCCCAGGGACTGGTCTCAGGGCCTCTGTTATTCAGGATGTACTTCTCTGGGGTGCAGGCCAAAACCAGTGGCCTATGGCTGACCAAGTTTGCAGATTACTGCAATTTGGGCATGGTCATCAATTCCCCAAGTGATGTCAATGTCCTTCAAGAGGGTTTCAATCAATAAAGAAGCCAAAAGATCGATGCACCATAAATCAAGCAATTAAATTATTCCAAACTTGAGCAATTACGCTAAAAACATGTTGATTTATTAAGCCACAAAGATACAGCTTTTCACTGGCAACTCCTCACCAACTTCTTCAGAACATTAAGACAAAAACAATGATGTGGTCAAAGAAAGCCTTGATTGAATACAAAGGCAAAAAACCAATGACCATCCTAAAATATATTAAATACACAACTTACATTGACTAATGACTGAAAATAAAATATTAAAAAGTCATAATGATATTCTACCTAACCATGGTTAGTCAATGTAAGTTGTGTATTTAATATATTTTAGGATGGGTGTTGTTTTTTTGCCTTTGTATTCAATCAAGGCTTTCTTCGACCGCATCATTGTTTATGTTTTTGTTTTTATTTTATTTAATTTATTGTAGAATACCTTATTTATTATGCTTTGTGAGTATGTAGTTTAACCCACAGGGAGTCAATATGTAATGTTTTTTAAGTTTTAATAACACATGATGTAGCGGATGCCTGTATTGCCAGCATTGCTTTTTGATCCTGAGTCTATTGAAATAGTGGACCGAGTTTGGTTTCATGTTTTACAAGGTTTAATATGAACCCCAATTTTTAATTGAAGGAGACCGTGTTGTTATCATGTGATTTGATTATAGTATTTAAACATGCCACGTCAGTGGTGATGTATTTTAATGTTCTGAAGAAGTTGGTGAGGAGTCGCCGACGAAAAGCTGTATCTTTGTGGCTTAATAAATCGACGTGTTTTTTAGCGTACTTGCTCAAGTTTGGAATAATTTAATTGCTTGATTTATGGTGCATCGATCTTTTGGCTTCTTGTTTGATTGAAGTTTGTCTTGGTTTTACTTTGAGATTCAGAGTCCTTCTAGAGGGTCTCACCCAAACAAATGACTGATGCCAGAAACATGGCCTCAAACTTGAATGCCAAAAAATGCATCATCACCCCCTTTTGGGAAAGTGACATCCCTAGATATTATCACATTAATAATGTCCTAAGCATGCAATCAGTTGTGAGAGATTCAGGCACCCAGGTTGATAGCAACCTGACTTTTGACCACCATGTTGCCTCCATTGTATGGAAAGCTTTCTACATGGCCCACCTCATAAGCAAGGGTATCTCATCCAGGGACAAGGTGGTCATAACATCCCTGTGTTGTTCCCTTATAAGGCCAATTATTGAGTACAATACCCCCTTCAGCATGTACCTCGCAAAGCACATGCAGCAGCTGGAGAGACCACAGAGGTTCCTCACCAGGAGAATAAAGGGCCTCAAACATCTACCCTACACAGATAGGCTAAAAGCCATGTCCCTCTACTCACTTACATACAGAATCCTCAGAGGTGACCTCTGTCTGGCATACAAAGCAATCTCAGACCCTGCCTTGATGGGACTGCTGCATATCCACAAGTCAAGCGCCACTCAAGTAACCCACATGAGCGACCTCAACCTTGTCTGTGACAAAAATAGAACTTGTTAGCGGGACAGATTTGTGTCCCTGAGACTCCTCCATCTGTGGAATAGACTCCCACTCCATGTCAAGCAGAGAACCTCATTATCCCTTTTTAAGCACAACCTGGATAACTGGATGGGAAACAGAAAATACACCCCTGGGATTCCACTTGTGTCCCTGCTGGATAGTGGCCTTGGGTGTTGACTTGTCTAAACATGGGCTAAACTATTGGCTAGGCTTATTAGGGCTTCTGGACCAATAGGCTAGTAACTTCCTATGATCCTATGATTCTGTTATAGTACATGTTGGGGTGAATAACTTAAGATGTACCTCCCTGGACTACATGAAGATAGACATGACTGAGGTTTCTGATTATGTGTCACAGGCAGGCATGTCCCTAGCCTTCAGCAACATATTACCCTTACCTAAGATGATACCACAATATAAACAGAAAATCATTGACTTCAATAATTCACTTAGTTTCTGGTGTCATTCTAAGGAAATCCAGTTTCTGTCAGCCTGGGATGACATGATCAATAGACCTTCATACTTGACAGAGATGGTCTTCATCTGTCATCCCTGGGATTTCAGCTACTAGTAAAGGCTCATGCCACACCCATAGTGCCTTTTTTGGGCAATGCCATAAGGACAAAACTCCATACCTCAAAATTTCATCAAAAAACAAACTCAAGGTTATGCTGCTAAATGCTAGGAGTCAGCATGAAACTGCACTCACTGGAAGCATTCCTCACCTTGGAAAACGCTGACATCTGTGCAGTCACAGAGACCTGGTTCAAGGCTGTGGACAGCACCCCAGCTATACCAGGTTACACCTCTTACCCACATTCAGACCAAAAAAGGAAGGCATGAAAACTAAGGGAGGCGGTGTATCAATATTCATTACCTATGAAAGTACAACAATACGTTTTTCGGATCACCATTTACCAAAGTATGAATTTGAAAACAGTGAATTCAAAACCCTATAAAAAACAGAAAATGATTTTGAACTGAAACTTATTTCTCTTTTTCTTTTTTTTTTTTTTTTTTTGCATGGGGACAAGCTCCCACACCCCTGAAATTAAATATATTAACTTCACAGTCTCATCACAATGGAGAAAAGAGAAAGAAATGAAAAGCATACCACTGGCTTGCACAATACAATATACAGCAATGAAACTCACCTTAATGAGACAACTTTGGATTGAAGACACATGACAGCAGACAAAGTAATGAATCTTAGGCATGCCTTTATTGTTTTGTATGTTTGGTTTTGTTTATGTTCTGTGTCCTTCTATCATCTGCAGTTGTACTGTTAAATAAAGGGTTTTTAGCTATGCAATGTGCAGAGTATGTGTTATGGTTTAGGGTGGGGTTAGGGTTAGCACACAAGTTGTCGTTCTTTCGGCTTTTCCCGGTTAGAGGTCGCCACAGTAGAAATCCGGTCCGCTAATGACTGGCAGTAGATTTTTATGGTGCCGAAGTGCCAGATCAACGCCCAACCTTCAATGAAGGCACGCCCATTCACGCATGTCTTTCGAACGCCACTCGACCGCGGGGAGGACATGCAGACTCCACACAGAAGGCACTCCAGCTGAGAATCGAATGGGAGAACCTCTTGCTGTGAGGCGACAACGCTACTGCTGCACCACCGCAGCATCTACTGTAGTTAAAGTTAAGGTTAGGGATAGGATTAAAGCTAAAGTATTCTCATACCCAACATTTGCTACTACTGTTACTACTTTAACTTACTTTGTTATAGCTTGATTCTATTTTTTTCTTACTGTGACATTCTGGGACTCTTCTATAAATTGCAGTGAGTGTCATTTTTTATATAATAAGACAATTATCACATCAAAATGATAGTTTATTACATAAATTTTGTGGTCTCTTCCAAAACAAACATACACACAAATTGAAATATGTCCTATCCACAGCACTTTGAATCCAAGATGGAAATTGTAATCCAAGGAGTTTCCATCAGGTCCATTTATAGATTGTTAATGTTGATTTTGTTGCACTGACAAATTTTTGCTGATTTATTGAAATTAAATATTATTATTGAATAGAATGGCATTATGATTGGAAGTTCATAGAGATTCTATAATATTTATACAAAAAAAATATATTGCAACAATTTGCAAGAATCAAATCCAAGATGCTCTTTTGTCTAGCAGGATTAGATACCATTTGTGACATGCGCCTTAAAGTAGCCATGCTAAATAATTCTTGCTCATAGAATGATGTTGGATACAATTTCCAGTTAATAGATGAATAGCTACAATCACCAATAATTACTAATAGACCATATGGTAAATTATTTATTACAGGAACCTTATGTGCTGGTTACATTTTAATCTTGAACTTCTATAGCATATAATTATATCAAATAAATTTTACTATAATATTCCTCAGTTACCATACCTAATGTTTCAAACTCAGCATTATCAATGTACCACAACTGATGATTTCTTTTCTTAGACATAAAAATTTCTTGTACATCTCAAAGAAGAGTTAGATGTGTCCCTGCATTCAGTAAATACATTAGTCCGACAGTCATACATAAATGATTTACTATTTTTATTCCAGCTCACAGGTGCTTGAGTCATCCTATGATCGATGCACTTTCAAGAAAATCAGAATGCGAATTCCAATACACCCGACATAAACACTGATCCTTGAAACTCCCTACTGTAATGGAGCTACGTACAAGCATTACCACAGATCCAGAAGGAGGGCAAGGTTGGACAGTCGGCAGCATTGGCATTCCACCATTCGGTATGTAGAGCATGGTGCATGTAGACTTGACCACTGTGAGTCAGAATAGTGATAGTAAACATATGTACATATGTATTAAAGCTTTGCACTCATCCCATTTTCTAAGTATCCTTCTGACATTGCAGAAATACACACATTTAATCTTCAATGCTAGGGCTCTAACACAAGTCCATTTTTTCACAAGAATGACAAGTTTATCACCAACAAAGCACGTACAAAATGATTTAAATGTAGTCCATCAAAAGACAAAATCTTATGATCAAAGTTTCATCTCAGTAAGTCATGAGCTGTTCAGCTTTCCTATGGCAAATTTTTCATAGACAGTTGTAGAAAAAAATGATGTGTGACAGTAACATTTCACTAATTCAAACTTTTATTTTGTTTGCTTTACAAAAACTGAATATTCGCTGAAGAGCTCTTTTCAAGTGATGTAAAGAAAATGTCTTTAAGTCATTAACTCCTGCATGTATTGCACACAGGACTATGGCTGGGTCAGTGATCATAACTGTTATTATAACATGGGTTCCAAGAAATTCACCTCGGGATTATGTGGCAGTCAACAAACAAGAGAGCAGGGATCACTGCAGCAAACATTCAGGTAGCTCTGTACTGTAGAATTAGATAATTATGTAATGTGACTCTTAAAAATATTTTATAAAAGCAAACTCTCTCATCATCATCATTGCACTTTTCTCATTTTCTACATGGTCATGGTATCGCATCACCTGTTGTCACTTCGCTCAGTTCAGTACCACTCAGCTTCTTCAACAGCCATGCCTGACTGTCACACCTCTTCTCTGATGTAGTTCATCCATCTCTTGCACAACCATGCCAGACTGTCACACACCTTTTATGCAGCTTGTCTATCTCTTGGCTGAACATCCGTTATTCCTAATTCTACATTCATGCCTTGCTCATGTATAACAATCCCCAGGGATTCATTATACCACAAAATAAAGGGAAAAAAAAAAACTGTTGTTGCCTGTTTTCAAGTTCCATGAGCCCTAAAGTACTAGCAGGGGAAGCAAAATAATCAGGCACATTTTGAGGTAAAGGAATTGCTTATCATCTGCAGATATTCAAACTCAGGAAGATTGCAAAAGCAATGTGGCAGATATGTAAAACATTTAGTTAGATCTTGAAAGATGTTGCATCATTTAAAGATGAACAATGATAAATGCACTCTTATCCAAATAGTATTGTTCCCTAAAACTACATTGAGAATGCATCATTTGGATAAATTAGGGACATTTACAGGCAATAAGCAAAGTTATCAGTGCATTCTTGTGCCAAAAAATAAATGTGCAGCTAGACAGTGATTTATAAAACCACACAGCACCATGGGCAATGCCTCAAAAGGCACAGAAAAATAGGTATGCAATTAACCATACAATGACTTGCAAATGACAGCTGCAGTCTAATTAATGTATAATAACATGGAAATGTAGATAGGAGAAAGTAAGTCATGATTTGTAGTCATCAGTTGCAAAATGGAACAGGTGGTTATATCTGAATATAAAGGCAAAGAGCACAGCAATAGTTGTAGCATTGCAGGCAGACATGTTAGTATTAGCACTGACTTTCATTAACCAGCATTTCATTATTCCAGTGATCTCCCACGTGCTCTCCCAGGTGCATGCAAAATGCAGCCACTTGGACAGCATAAAACAGTATTAACAGAAAATTACATCTTACCAGCTCACACGTTAATAGGTCTGGAACCAAATGTTCGAGAACAGAGAAACTATATAAGTGTTGCCTGGAATGCATGGTCCACAGAAGGAAACTGGAGGAATGCATGAACCTTCTATACCTGTGGAAATCATAGTATGTGAAGTATTATCATAGAGACCAGTCAGAGACAACTGGAAGCACGTTTAGTATACTGAAGGCATTAGGCTGTAGAAAACTCTACAAAGGACATTCCTTAATACATTGCACCAATATGATGAGGAGCACATCTGCTTTCCCAATCCACTGGGGAGAAAGTCACCACCATTTAACTTCCTTAAAATGTGGGGGCCATACACTGCACCCTTGTTGCACAAGTGACCTAGCCCAGTGCCCACCCCCAGCATTACATCAGTAGGAAGGGCTACCATTCCATCACTTGCTGTGTAGTATGCAAGGCAGAGGAGCTAATAATCCATATATCAGTACAGCACCTTGATGTAGTGTTCAAGGTAGAGGGGCTAATAATCCATGTATCAGTACAGCACCTTGATGTGCGGTGTGCAAAGCAGAGGGGCTAATAATCCATGTATCAGTAGAGCACCTTGATGTGTACTGTGCAAGGCAGAGGGGCAAATAATCCATGTATCAGTACAGCACCTTGATGTGTAGTGTGCAAGGCAGAAGGGCTAATAATCCATGTATCAGTACAGCATCTTGATGTATACTGTGGAAGGCAGAGGGGCTAATAATTCATGTATCAGTACAGCTCCTTGATGTGTACTGTGCAAGGCAGACAGGCTAATAATCCATGTATCAGTACAGCACCATGATGTGTACTGTGCAAGGCAGAGGGGCTAATAAACCATGTATCAGTACAGCATATTGAAGTGTACTGTGTAAGGCAGAGGGGCCAATAATCCATGTATCAGTACAGCACCTTGATGTGTAGAGTGCAAGGCAGTGGGATAATAATCCATGTATCAGTACAGCACCATGATGTGTAGTGTGCAAGGCAGAGGGGCTAATAATCCATGTATCAGTACAGCATCTTGATGTATACTGTGGAAGGCAGAGGGGCTAATAATCCATGTATCAGTACAGTACCTTGATGTGTAGTGTGCATGGCAGAGGGGCTAATAATCCATGTATCAGTACAGCACCTTAATGTGTAGTGTGCATTTGAGGGGGTAAATAATCTGTCTGTCAGAACAACACAGTGGCAGTGCCCACTATTTCCACCATACTGCATACATTATTTCAGTTTTCACCATGGACACACCCCATAGGACAACCCAGTAGGTAACTGCAAGGACAGTGGTGCACATACATATCTACGGCTACATACATCATATGCACATGACAATCAGCTTCTCAATTTTTCTCCTATCCTTAATGGGTTACAGGTGATGCAGGACCTGGATGATGATGCCCAGATGGAACCCACAAGGTACAGCTGAAGAGCAGCATAACATCACCTGCAATCAGGCTAGAAACATGGTAGAGAATGTGTTCAGTCTGCTGAAGGGCAATATACTGCTTAGACAGGTTTAAAGTGCACTATGCTCAGTAACTTAAGCCTCTGTATACCTCCTGTAGGCTGTCTTGCACAAATTTGTTGCTATTTTGTTTGCAAAAATATTTACAAGGTGCTGAAATAAGTGTGCTGTTTGCTTTTGCTTGATATATGTTTCAGGTTTTGGAATGGCAGATCTCCTGTGAAGGTCACTAATTAGTCTGTACCTTATTTATGCTAATGAGATTAGATTCTGCCTTTGTCTATAAATAACTGTTGTACAGATATGCATCAGTGACAAAGTGTTGATAGTTTCCATTGCATATCACTGACATGTCATGAATGCCTACATGTGTGTTCATTTTATACATGTATGCATGACATGTCATGAATGACAACTTGTGTGCTCATTCTGTACATGTATGCATGACATGTCATGAATGACAACTTGTGTGTTCATTCTATACATGTATGCATGACATGTCATGAATGACTGCTTGTGTGCTCATTCTGTACATGTATGCATGACATGTCATGAATGACAACTTGTGTGTTCATTCTATACATGTATGCATGACATGTCATGAATGACTGCTTGTGTGCTCATTCTGTACATGTATGCATGACATGTCATGAATGACTGCTTGTGTGTTCATTCTATACATGTATGCATGACATGTCATGAATGACTGCTTGTGTGTTCATTCTATACATGTATGCATGACATGTCATGAATGACTGCTTGTGTGCTCATTCTATACATGTATGCATGACATGTCATGAATGACTGCTTGTGTGTTCATTCTATACATGTATGCATGACATGTCATGAATGACTGCTTGTGTGTTCATTCTATACATGTATGCATGACATGTCATGAATGACTGCCTGTGTGTTCATTCTATACATGTATGCATTTTGTGCTTCTACAAGATGCTAAGATGCAGCACATATGATTCAGAATATCCTATAAAGGGCATGATTCTCATGCTGCCATTTTGTTTTGCTACAATTCATAGAGATAGCTGCCAATGCTAGTGTCCATAGAGATGGCCTGCTTGGAGTGTAAAAGGAGATCAGAATTATGCTGTATGTCTTGTACAACAGGTTTAAAAGTGGCTATTGAATCCTATACAAGCTCTTTCAGGAGTGAGGGTGTTTGGTATGGCCTGGCAGCATCTCATGTACTAGTGAGCAGTGACAGCACTGATAGGTTGACCAGGGTCACCATCACACTGGAGATCTCCAGATATGGGAGGCAAAGGTTTGGCAAAAATGCCCCAAATGGTATGGTAAGCACTTATCATGTATGCTGTGTGCAGTATTTCATCTAATAAATAGCTTTGCTTTGTTTAGATGGTGTCATCCTGATTCTATGTTTTTATTTAATCTGATAGCTCCCAGGATATTTTAGGTTGGTTGCTATGGATGATTGTATTTATATGCATTTTTACTGGTAGCTGTAGTTTTACAGTACTGTGTTCTTTTGTAAGAACAGTCATAAGGCTGTGACCCTGAGGCATTTTGGGCACCATCCCATTCCTCTGTATCACTGCACATGGATATACTTAGTGCAGCTTCAGTGCATCTCAGAGCATTAGTGTAGATCTTTTGCAAATAACAAAAGTCGTATAAGGCTGCATGCAGTCTTGTAATAATGAAACCTGCCTGCTTGATGCTTTTCTGCTCATGAACATGCTGGTATAGTTATGTGTTGGGCGGTTGGAATCATTTCAGGCTTCTGCTTGCTTGCTGGCATGTCTGTGGACTCATAGCTGTATGACCGCATTGTCATGGGCGTTTCCACATACCTGTATGTATTACGTGACTACTTGTCCTTTTTACTTTTTGCACAGGTACAGCATAAAGAGAAAGCTACCAGCTTTGAAGGATGCAGCACAGAGTACAAGCACTCTAATGTTAGTGCCATCTCTTTCCTCTCCTGGCTTATATATCTGCCATAAAACTTCTGAGCCCCCATCCCTAATCTCAGGTTTCCTCAACTTTGTGTATCTTCTATAAGTCACCATGGTTCACCAGAGCTGCAGATGCATTAGCTTTTACCCCAACTAAGGCAGAGGCTGGTGAGGATAGTGGAAGTTCCTTCACCCGAGACAGTTCTGCTCCATTGCTGTTATGTTGCTTGATGCAATTGCTGGACCTGGTTGAGCTGGAGATGGCTCAACTAATGTAGACTGCAACTGACTGAACAAAGACCCACTGAGTCACCATTCAGCAAAGTGTCCATAACTGAGTAGTAGACTCATTCAACCAACTAGCTGATGTCATCAGGTCAAGAGTGGTAGGTGTGGCCCTTGCCACCACCCATTTAAACCAAGAGCCACCACCTACTGCATCTCAGTAATGCCTCCCTGGGCTGTATGGCAACTGACAGGCTGCTTATACTCCATCCTCTCCTCAGCAATGTTTCTATATTTTGTTTGTGTATGCATCGCCCATATCCCCCCTTGTGTTGCCAAGTCCGCTACTGTTGGTTTGTGGTCAATATGTTTGTGTCCCTGCTTCTGTCCTCACCCTTCATTCCACCCCAGCTTTGCTGCTGTCTCTCTCTCTCTACACACATATATATATATATATATATATATATATATATATATATATATATATATATATAAATAAAATGGGGGTCCTTTGCACACAGAAAAATACCATTTTTTCCCCTCAACCTGCTTTACTTTAGTGTTCCTGCTATGTGTTCCTCCAATTGTCTTACCCCATATCTTGCTTTCCTCTCCAT
Source organism: Protopterus annectens (assembly GCF_019279795.1). Taxonomy (NCBI): domain Eukaryota; kingdom Metazoa; phylum Chordata; order Ceratodontiformes; family Protopteridae; genus Protopterus; species Protopterus annectens. Next base: position 428,154,955 of record NC_056747.1, on the reverse strand, counting down.
CCCTTTGCAATGATCAAAAAAGGTGTTCAGCTTGATAGACACCTATTAACTAACCCCTAACACCTCCTACACTGTTTTATAGGTTCATAGGTGTTTATGAGGCATTTATGAGGCTAATGATCACAAGGGCCTTTTTAAGCCTAGCCATGCAACCCAAATCTCTGACAACTTTTGATACCCTTGATAAGTGTTAGCATAAGTCTGGGAGATGAATCATTTACAGGTTACCTGTGTCCATTAGAGACATAGGTGTCAAACTAGGGATGTATTTCCAGTTTCCCATCCAATTGTCCAAGTTGCACTTGAATTGGGTTAGGGAGGAACTCTGCTTCACATAGATGGGGAGCCTGTTCCATAGATAGAAGAATTGAATTACATGTTAGTACCCCACCCAAACGTTTCTTGTATGTTTGGTTTGCCTAAACTACATAAAGATTTATATGACCCCCCCAATGAGACCCATTGTAGATGACCATGGTTCTGTCATACAACTTATAGCAAAGTACTTGGATATCAAATTAAAAAAAATTGTATCTGAAGAGAAGAGTGCATGCAAAGATTCGTGGGACTTTCTACAGAGAATTAATCTGTTGGAATATACTGAAGGTGGTTATTTCATTACCATGGACATAAAAGACCTCTATACTGTTATACCCCATAAGACAGGGGTAGAATGGTTTTGTAAATATCTCTTGGAAAAGAATATACCACAGGTAAAAATTAATAAATTTGAACACCTATTAAGTATTGTATAGCAGAACAATTTTATTTTGTTTGATAGGGAGTACTATTTGTAAACAGAAGGCATCTCAATGGGTTCAGCTTGTGGGGGGACATATGCTAACATTGTAATGTTGCAGTGGGATAAAAAATATTTATTTAATTCAAATTATTTCTCCCACTGCACATGTTATATGAGATATTTGGATGATATTTTTATGTACTGGGAGGGGCCAGTTGAGATTATACCTGAGTTCCTAGGATATCTAAATGGGTTTACCCCTTTTCTAAAATTCACACATACAGTTGGAGTTGATGAAATACCATACCTAGATGTGAGGTTAAGGAAAGACAGAGTATTTAAGGTGTTTAAATCTGAAATTTACCGAAAACCAATATATTTAAATAGTTTTTTACATTTCAGTAGTTCACATCAGTTTAAACAAAAGAAAGCCATAGTAAAAGGTCAATATGTAAGGGCTGCATGGATGGCATCTGAATTTGAAAGTTTTTTGGATGAGTGTGACCATCTTAAAGGCATGTGGTGCAGCGGTTAATGCTGTCGCCTCACAGCAAGAGGTTCTCTGGTTCGATTCTCGGCTGGGATGCCTTCTGTGTGGAGTTTGCATGTTCTCCCTGCGTCCGCGTGGGTTTCCTCTGGGTACTCCGGTTTCCTCCCACATTCTAAAGACATGCTTCTGGAGCATTTCTCCCCGGGCCTCCGCTGAAAACAGGATCTGTGGAACCTAGTCGGACTTTCCCGGTCAACAAATGTAAAATAAATAAATAAATAAATGTTACTTATATAGAGAGAGGGGACACTTTAAGCCTTTATTACACCAAAAAACAACAAGAATAAATAAGAGGGAATAATAGGGAGGTTGTGAATAACATTGTTATGCAACCCTGGGTTCAAGAAACCGGTCAAAAGTTTGAGATATCTGAGGAGAGGAAATTTAACAGTGCATTCATTACAATTTTTAACAAAAGCAGTAAGAGTGTAGCTGACATTATGTTTAAAAATTTGGTGGTATTTAATAACAGAGACACCAGGAATATAGTGGGTGAATCTCCTACCATCCTATATAAAAAGGGTAGAACTATGAAAAACTTTTTAGAATATACACAAGTGAACCCACAAAATAGATACATGAAAAAATGTGGTGCGTGTCACTATTGTTGTTATATTCATGAGAGTAGTTCACTTAACATTAACAATATCATAGTAAAAATTACCAGTAGATGTACATGCACAACAGAGAAGGTGGTTTATTGCTCAGTTTGCACAAAATGTCCATGTTTTTATATAGGGAAAACAGATCGGAAACTAAAAAGCAGAATTTATGAACATGTAAGAGATATAAGGAACAAAAAGGAAACAAAAACCTTAGCTAGGCATAATATGGATTACCCTGACCATAGTTTTAAATTTGGAATATTGGAGGTAATCACACCAGATATAAGGGGTGGACCGTGGGCATTAATACTAGAAAAACTAGAAGCCCTATGGCAACTAAGGATGAACTCCCTACAGTGGCCAGGACTGAATGACAGTTTTCACGTGCATGTTTTTTAAAACTAAAAGCTCTGGAAAGATGAATTTTATATAAAAGTGGTTTTATATGTTTTATATTAACATTAAATAGTATGTTTTAGTCATGGTATTGTATTTATCTATGGGACAGAGTATATTTATTCATGTATTACTGTAATAAGCTAAAAAGTGGGTGGTATTAACTAATAAAGACACCAGGAATACAGTGGGTGAATCTCCTACCATCGTATTAGTTATGTAAATAAGGGGGCATGTTTTTAGGATTGATTATATGCCATTCAAGAATTTAAATGAAGTGTATCCTACTAACTAAATCACTTTGAAGAAGTTCCTGACTGAGCAGGGATGAAAGCTTGTGCATATAACCTGGATTTTGTGTGAAATAAATCTTTGTGCTTGAAATCTACTTGGTGACATCATTTAACTTTTTTACCTGCATCAGCTGTTCTCCAGCTCTGTGTTTGCTGTTTTTTACTCATTAGTTTATGTTTTGTGGATATGTAGGAGGTCCATCACAGTGGGGTCTGACAATGCCCTGTATGCCAGGCATAGATCTCCCCTCAAAAGCCTGTAAGAGACAGAATACAAGGATAGGGCCTTGAGGCGGTCTGCATAGGACATGTTACTTATGCCCTGTATTCTTTTAGTGAGGAACCTCTGTGGACATTCCAATTGTTGGATATGTCTGGTTAGGTACATACTGAAGCAGGCATTGTACTCAATAATAATTCTCATGAATGCAGAATACAGTGGAACAATGCTTCCTTGGACTTAGATGCCATACCTTTGTTCATAAGTTGCACAACATAGAATGATTTCCTCACCACTGTAGACAAGTGATGGTCAAAGGCTATATTACTATCTATGTGTATCCCTAGGTCCCTGACTACTGGGTCAGCTTTAAGGGGTGTCTTGTCAATATGATAGTTACCAGGGATGGATGACTTCCCAAAGGATGCTATTATGCATTTCTGGGCATTTAGTTTTAGTCTATGGCTCTGACACCAGTTGTTTGTCTGTATCAGGCCCTCCTGGAGAACATTTATATCAGTGTGAGATTCAGTGGAAGCTCCTAATTTGCAATCATCTGCACATTTAGTCAGCCAGAGACCACTGACATTGGCCTTGACTTCTGAGAAGTAAATGCCAAAAAGGAGCAGCCCAAGGACTGATCCCGGAGGGATTCCACTTGAGACTGGCCTCTTTGTAGAGGTGAACTCCCCAATTCTAACTTCCTGGGTCCCATCAGTGAGCCAGTTGGCTATTCACTAGGTGACATATGGGTTTGTATATAACCTCTTGAGTTTGTCAACAATGCCCAAGTGGGGTAGTGTCAAATGCCTTGGCCAGGTCAACGTAGGCAGCATGAATGATTTTGCCCTCATCCATTGCTTTGGTGACCTTCTCAAAAGTTTTCCTTTTATGTGAGCACCAACAACCTGCCAATATAGGCAAAATATTGTGCTATCTGGTGTGATTCTCAGTCTTGTAAGTTTCTTTCAATGTGGCATGAGATCACAACTTTGCCTTTCTTTATCAACCCTCAGCTACATGACTCTGCTTTTCAATAAAGTTGATTTTTGCCTCGGCTACCTTTCTAAAGTGCAGTGGCCTGCCTAATCATGGTTTTTTTCCTGCTTCTTTACTCGTGCCTATATAGCACTACTGTGCTTATGTTATGTTACCTCTGCACTACACTAATGTTCTGATCTGTCCTTTGAGCGATAGGAACTAGAAGCAGCCTGCAAAAAAAGAAATATACATCATTTCTCCTTATCTGATCTGAGGATGTTGACAATATTGATAATGACATACTATCCAAAGCCTGATCTGTATTTGAATAGAACAATCATCAAGAATATATGCCTGAAGACAGAGGAGTGTCATTTGTTTACACATATATTTATTCTTCCATATTGGATGAAGTGTTTCCTTCCTCTTAAGAGGAGTCTATAGTTTTGCCAGTGTAAAAGAAAATAGGAAGAGATGAATAAGAGATCCATACTAGTATGTTCACTGTTATCGACATTTAGGAGAACGTTTCTCTGATCAGTTTTCACATATGACTTACCCCATAGTACCAACATGGATAACACCATCGGCTTAGTAAAGAGACAAGTCTTGTTTCATATTCATTACATGTTTATGAAGCATATGATAATGGATTCTGATGTTTTTGTGCTTTGTGATGTAATCAAGATCTCATGAACTTTTGACCACAGGAAGATCCAAGTGTGAGTAAGGAGAATAGGGTTATGTGTTTTCCCTCATCCAAGACTAGGTGTTAGGAATGTAGAAGTAGTCACTAATGGTACTCACAACACAGAGAACAGAACAGAATGGGATGGGAGGATGGAGTGACAGACTAAATTAACAGACTCTGGGAGTGAGAGATGTGGAAGTTGGAGAGGGATTTTTGAAAAGGAAGGTATTGACAGAGAAGTAGAGAGAAAACTGAAGAACAGAAGGATAAGTTAAGGCTGTTGGAGACAGAGTTGGAATGAAGGAGTGTTGTCTGGTAGAGAAGGGAGGCGATGGAGGCTAAGATATTAGCATGGAAACTGAAGGATGAGAAAAAGTAAACTTGGATCTTTGGGCTGAAGAACAGAGATGAAAGAATGTACAGTTCTAATAGTCACACTGTAATGGTGTTAGGGGATGTTTACACTGAACTCTTTAAGGAGGTTTAGGGTAAAAGAAAGATCCTGTTATGGAAGATGCATGTGAGACTTTGTGGGGAAGTGGTATTTGCTATCAGGAAAATGAAAGCAGGTGGGGTAAGATGGGTACTTGGTTGACTTCTGTATGTTGTTTGGGTTGGAGTTGGAGCCTTGTTTGGTGAAGGCTTTTGATACCATTTTGGATGAGAGTTTAACCTAGGATCACTCCTATACACTGGATGAGCAGGGGTCATCTCTATGGAAATACATAAAACTTTGGGTGCCATGAATTAGCTATTTTACTTAAGGCACCAAGGAAAGCAGTAAGTGCAGGTATGTTGATGAGGATTGTAGAGACACAGTATTACACTATGAATATGCAATTAAGAGTAAATGGGTGGACTGAAAAGGTGTTTTCAGGATGACTCACAAGGTTAAACCATCCTTTATTGCATACATTGTTCTTGATGGTAAATAAAAAGCAGGCAAAAAAGGTAAGGAAGAATTTGGCAGGATGGGGAGCATTAGGATAAAGAAGCAGTGTAAATCTCCTTATGGATGACTATATGATGATGTTGGAGCAGTGAGCAGGGTGTTGCTAGGAATGTTGAATCTGTTTCTGAAGTTTGTGAAGCAATGTTTGTCATGGCCGTGGTATCTTTAAACAATTTTTTCAAAGACAAACTACTTAATCCCAAGTCATACATTGTCAAGTTTCAAATCCCCACCAAACCTAGTTAATTCTACTGAATATGTGGACACACACACCACTAAACAATACCAGTTTGTAAACAGCTGCATAGACATAGCTGTACCAGGTAGTAATAAGTGAAGGGCATACCACAACACACCCACCCAGCTGAACTTTAATATCAACAAGCTTTATTATAAATCAAGAGATTACTAGCTAAAAGTAAGAGGAGCAATACACAGAATAATAGAGCATTCATCATTAAATTAAACAAGCAACTTAATGCGTAATTAAATCTACCAAAGCCTAGTTCGAGGCAAAAATAGCCAACCAAGCAAAGGACATTAAGAGCTGAGAAATTATAAAATATAAACTAGTGTACACATTTCTATTTTTTTTTACTATTTTTATATTTGTCTTTTATGTACTTTAAAAGAAATGGTTTATAGTAACATGTATTTAGGGAAAGCTCCTTTAAAAGCTTAGTGAAGTGTTTTAATTAGTTTTGATTAATTTATTATTTTTAAATCCTATTGGTTGATCATGCTTTGTAATTGAATGTTGACAATATATATTCATTGTACTTGTGATGTTTTGTAGTTCTGATTAAGTTCATTTATGTGAACAAAAATGCTCAATTTTTATTATTTTATCTCAATAAAATATGATAATAATTCAAGTAAACCAATTTGTTACCTGTCCCGGTTTGTTCATGGTATTGTTAAAGGCAGTGGTGGTGTCGTTTTGCAGTTTTGAATCTCTGCCTTAGCCGCATTTTAGGTTCTGCTTTTGGTTGCTATGTTGCCTACACTGAAGCTAAAGATTTGGCTAACTTACTGGCCTATAAATTTAGCTGAAGCTTTAGCCCCCCCCAGTCCATCTCACATGAAATATCTGAAACCAACCTGCCACAGCAATCACACAAGACTAAGTCCTGAAAGCGGTATCAAAGGTGAAAAATACTGAGTCAATGGGTCCTTACAATATCCAATGAGGCATCCTGATTAGTATGATTTAACCAGACCTCTAACAGCACTCTTCAGCCTTATCCTCCATGTAGTTTCTTTTTACCAAGAAAATGGAGAACAGCAACAGTTATTCCCCTGCATAAGGGAGGATCTTCCACAGACCCAGGCAATTACCAACCCATAAGTCTAACCAGCCTAATATACAAAGCCATGAAAAGAGTTATCATGGAATTAATCTGTAAGGACCCAGGGAACCTCTAAATACTGGACCCATGTCAATTTGGATTTGTAAAAGGCAGGTAATGCTTACTTAGCCTGGTGAGCTTTTTTGAAAAGGTCACCAAAGTTCTGAATTAAGGTAAAACAGTACAAACTACATGCTTAAACCAAGGCTTTTGACACAATCTCCACTCAGGCACAGAAGAAAAGATTAAAATCTAGGAATAAAACCCTCTGTCATCCACTGGATTGCCAAATGGCTCACAAATAGTATGCAGGAGATTAAAATAGGGAAAGCTACCACCACAAAAAAGACCATTCACCAGTGCAGTCCACCAGAGTTCAGTGCTGGAACCTCTTCTGTTTGTCACCTACTTGTTAGATGTAAAAGCCAGTAACAAAGGGCTCCAGACCTACTAAGTATGCAGATGACTGCAAGCCAGGAGTAGTGATTGAATCTCCAAAATACTCAGCCATTCTACAGTAAAGCTTGTCCCAAACAATTAATTGGTGCCAGACTCATGGACTGAAGCTAAATACCAAAAAATACATTATTGTCTCCTTTGAAAAGTTTACTTCCCCAAGAAACTATCACTATGACAACATACCCCTAAGCAAATAAACTTTTACAAACCAAGAAAAAAAGAAAAAACGGAGGCTACAAATCACGCCAGCCAAAGGATTCCAAAAATATTTTACTATGCTTAGTTAGCGCTTTCATGCAAACCATTGCTTGCACTTCCTCAGACAAAGCAAGAATAAAACACATTGCAATTTATATTTACAAACGCTTAAACCAAGCCCAAGATCAATTAAGTAATTTACTTGTGCTTAGCTAAACCAGCCATTTACCAACAGTACCTAGCTAATTAAAGCCACACACATACATAAAAAAGAAAAAGAATACATATGTATAATATATTCTATTTTAACTAAACCAACTACCCAACATTCACTTTAAAAATATAGTAGAATTTCATTGTGTGTATTTATACCCTAAAAAACTACCAAGCTTTACATTTTTATATATGTACATGTATACACAATGTTAAAAATACTAACATGAAAATACTTGATTTTCAGGATTTCCCAAGTTCAAATATAAACATACTTAAGAAAAAAAAAAAAAAATATATATATATATATATATATATATATATATATATATATATATATATATATAAAGAAATATATATATATATATATAGATGAAAAACCAACTATCTCTCCAGAGCTTTGATGTTAAGTAAACATTTGATAGAACACATGTCATTAATACCTGGATAAGAATAAGCGTTGGTTTTTAGCTGCCAAAGAAGTTCACGTTCTTGTAATCTTAAATACCATGGTCCCCCTCTAGGGTTCTTGTCAACTTTCTCAACAATATTAAACAAGAAACTATGAGTATTGTTTTCCATAATATGCTTAGCCAAAGCATTAGATAGATTTTGCTTGGATATAGCATATAAATGCTCGTAAATTCTATTTTTCAACAATCTTTCAGTTTTCCCAAAATAGTAAACTGGACATTCCTTACATTTGGCAAGATACACCACCCCCTGACTCTCACAGTTAAATTTACCATTTATGTAGTATTTGGTACCCCTGATTGTAAAATTAGAACCTGTTTGTATATACTTACAATATTTACATCTACCACACTTAAACATACCCTTGTTCACTCTGTATGGTTTAAGGGGGTATTCTACTAGGTTTTTAATAGAGGGACCTTTTTTATATACTACTCTTAGTTCCGGGCCAAATAACAAATGTAACTTTCTATCTTGCATAACAAATTCCCAGTTACTTTGTAGAACACCTCTAACCTGTGTAGCGTATGAATTATACTGTGTTAGAAAGCTAATGTTATAATTAATTTCATTTTTGTTTACATTGTCATTCTTAAATTTGTTATCGACGTTACATACCCCTAAGAGTTGACCTAGTAGCTTAGTATTTGTGAACTAATGCGGATAGTGAACTTTTAACCAGCATGGGTCCACTGTGCTAAGGAAGTCCTTCTATATTGCACAGTTCATAAACAAGGGGGTTGCATCTGGATCCATGAATGGTGTTATCCTCCTTTACTTGGCCCTCATTATGCCAGTCCTTGAGTTTAATCCCCCCTTTAGCATGCATCTGCCTAGGCACATGCAACAACTGGAAAGCATGCATCGATACCTTACAAAAAGGACGGTAGGCCTAAACAATATGACGTACATGGACTGCCTCAAAGTTCTATTGCGATATTCAGTCTCATAAAGGCTGATAAGTAGTGACTTGCATCTATCCTCTGACCTATTATTGATGCACTTACTTCACATCTGCAGGTCAAATGGTACCAGGAATACTTGATCCAGGGACTTGCAACATTAACAGAACAGTTTTTAGGACTAGGTATCATATCTTTCAGAGACACTACTGCTCTGGAACAGACTCCCAATCCATTTAACATAAATCTCATCCCAACCACATTAACTATGAACCTAAAATTGGTCGTAAGTTACCTTCCGGAGAATTTTTTGATAATAATGGTAAGCGGTAATGGGAGTCCAAACAAGGGGTTTCGAGATGCAATGGTGGTGAGCGATGTTTAGGTATGAAGTTTTATCTATGATGAGAGAAAGAACAGAATTGGTAGAAATTGAAGGAAAGGCTGTGGACTTTTTTAGACAAGAAGTAAAGGACTGAAAGATCATTATTGAGAAGAGTTGCTATATTAAGGATCATGATTCTACCTTTAGTGCTATATCTTTTTCTACACATAAGCATGAAAAAGGAACAACAGAGAACGTGTAATAAATCCGTGAAGGGGGCACAGGTTCAACACCGTTAGGGGCAAAATCTGTGGGTGTAAGTAAAAAGGGAGGATGGGAATGTAAGATTTTAAGAGGCATGCCATGGTGGCAAACATAACACATAGTGGATGAGGGACAGGAAAGAGTATATTTTAAACTGGAATGAAGTGGAGAAAGGGCGAAAATTAGTAGAGAAGCGCTGGATAAGGAACGTAGAGTTGGATACTGAAAAATCATTGTGGGATTATCTGCATGTGAAAAGAGGTGATGTTTTTGAAGTGAGGCAGAATTTATATGGAGGTGGATGGTAGACTGTGGCAGGTGCTTGGGTAAAACTCAAGACAATGATGACATAAGTATATGGAGGAAATATGGTATGACAGTAAGTCAGATAAGTTAGGGAATTTCAGGAGTGCAAAGATGCACTAGAGTCCGAGTGAAAGAGAATGGTGAGGGTAGTGGGCTGCAAAACATCTCAAGAATGAGAACTACGGGGATAGTTTGGAGGAAAATTAGGAAGTAAGGTATCAGGATGGAGAGTAAAAACAGGGCAAAATGATTATTTTATAGGAATTTGGATCATGAGGCAGTTGATGGTAAAATTAAAAGCTAATCACTTCTGTAGCTGGAACAACAGACAGACATTCAGGTCAGTGGCTGAAGAAAAATTTGCAGCAGCAGCAGCTGTAAAGTGAGCTGTGTCCAATGTTCTATACTCCCTCCAGGCTACTTATAGGAACATAAAGAGACTCGGCTGTTTCTAGGTAATTCTTACCCTGGGCAAAATTAAAAAGTAGCCCTCTCAATAAAAATATCATATCATGAAAATAAAAAAAATAATGTTATACAAGGAACTGTATAAAAGTCTATGGTAAACTGATGGTCAAAGGTATATTAGGCAGTGAATTTAATTAACTGTGACCTATTTGTATACTTCTAGAAAAATACATCTTTCCAAGGGCACGAATAAATCCGAAACAGAAATCCTGAATATTCTCTTACAGGACATTTACTTGATTTAATTCTCTGTTTCAACATCAAATGGAATAACATCCTCAGAAATAATTATAGTCTACAAAGTTTTTGTACTTTCATTGCATACATATTGTGCACATACACATGGGGAACTTGTAGGCTCACCAAGTCACCCATCAGCATGTCTTTATGATGAAACTGGAAACCAGATAACCCAACCAGCAAAAAAAAAAAAAAAAAAGAAAGAGATCATGAAAACTGTACCTAGAATACACTAGAATATACCCTACATGAAAATAACGTTTGACTGATACAAGTCGAGTCAAGGAAGAGCTATATGCTCTCAAGGATAAGAAATTGCTGGTGGACCCAGATAGTATCCCCAAGGATACTAAGGAGATGAGATGAGATCCTAGATCTCCTTCTCCACCTACCTACACTTACAGAAAAATGCCTCTGGGATTCAAACTTGAATGGGTTAATAGCCAGTTAATGTTTTGCACATCTCAACCTAAAGCATGTCTATTACTAGGTAATGTCAGCTGTAAAAGTGGACTCCATTTCAGGCCAGTGCTATCTAACATAACTCCAGCACAGCCTCTAATATGATTATGAGTAGGTGTTTAACTGAAAGAGACTGGCATACACATTAAAAAAGATCAATTGAGAAATTGCTGAAAGACAAGAAGAAGTGGATGAAGGTCAGGGGAGAGGAGTTGGAAGAGAAGAGTTTGATTAGTGGAGTACAAGGGTTAACCTATGACTCTCTTGTTCATCATCTGTGTGTCAGACATCACTAAAGGATGGAAAAACATGATTAGCTACTAGAATAAAAGTAAATGTGCATGACAGAAACAGCAGAAAATGTTCCCAGTAATCATTGATGCAGCTCTCTACCACCAGGTCAGGTGTGGGGATATGCAGCTCTGTACCACTGGGACAGGTGTGGGGATGTGCAACTGTGTATCACTGGGTTAGGTGTGGGGATGTGCAGCTCTGTACCACTGGGACAGGTGTGGGGATGTGCAACTGTGTATCACTGGGTTAGGTGTGGGGATGTGCAGCTCTGTACCACTGGGACAGGTGTAGGGATGTGCAACTGTGTATCACTGGGTTAGGTGTGGGGATGTGCAGCTCTGTACCAGTGGGACAGGTGTGGGGATGTGCAACTGTGTATCACTGGGTTAGGTGTGGGGATGTGCAGCTCTGTACCACTGGGACAGGTGTGGGGATGTGCAACTGTGTATCACTGGGTTAGGTGTGGGGATGTGCAGCTCTGTACCACTGGCTCAGGTGTGGGGATGTGCAACTGTGTATCACTGGGTTAGGTGTGGGGATGTGCAGCTCTGTACCACTGGGACATGTGTGGGGATGTGCAGCTCTGTACCACTGGTTTAGGTGTGGGGATGTGCAACTGTGTATCACTGGGTTAGGTGTGGGGATGTGCAGCTCTGTACCACTGGGACATGTGTGGGGATGTGCAGCTCTGTACCACTGGTTCAGGTGTGGGGATGTGCAACTGTGTATCACTGGGTTAGGTGTGGGGATGTGCAGCTCTGTACCACTGGGACATGTGTGGGGATGTGGTCACTTAAGTTAACCGAATACTTCTGTGCATCCAAAACAGAAGACTCTTGAGAATCAGATGAATATTGGTATTGGTATACAAAGCACTGGTAACACTGTACCTGAAGTGTTACAGTTAACTTTTCAGACCCTACAGAGAAAGGGACAAAAGACAACCCAAGAAGTTGCAAATATAAGCTCACAGGTTGATAAGCGTGATGGAGAGTAAAGATAAGGAGAACAGCAGAAGTATGGCAGACACGGTGTATGATCACTTGGTGATACAGTTTAGAAAATACGTATTTGGTTTCTCTGTGGGGAATTCCTTCAGTACACTGTTGTGCATACTTAAATCTGTCCATGGCAGGCTGTGTTGGAGGTCTTCCAGGTCCAGCTTTTTTTATCTGTTTGACCTGTCCTAGCTTCCCTATTTTTATTAGCTTTCCATTTTTCTTTGCTGCATGACAGGCCTTAATATTCAGTGGGCTGTTTTTTGCTCACTTTGCAGACATCCAAGTCAATGAATATATTCCTCAGACAAAGTATCCATATATTCAGTCATTCCTTGTGTAGTGTTATCTGAAACTTTAGGTAACTCAAGAGAGTAGTGGCATTGCACAGACTAACAGTATTATAGCCCCCTTCTGAACTCTTGTCCCTCACATTGTAAGTACACTCTGGTGAACATCAAGCAACAGAAATAAAAGTTTATGGTCAGTAACCAACTTGAATCGTCTACCTCAAAGGTCTTAATGGAACTGTTTTACTGAAAATTTAGGTAAGTGCCTACTTTTTGATTTGGGTCAGCAGAAGTAAATCTTCTTAATACATAAGCAATTTATCTCACATGCCCTGAAACCATGACGTGATGACTAACTAAAGCTGTGCCAAAGACTAAGGCACAAGTAAATGATATTGACAACTGTTGACCATAGTGATCCAACATCTTACAAGTAGTCAACATATTTTTATATTCTCTGAAAGGACTCTGCTCAAGTTTTCCAGTTGCTATGACATTAACTTCAACATCTTCTTCACCTTTGAAGGGTTTGAAATGTATATCTTGACGTATAGACACTGGCTCTTCAAAAGAAGGTACATCCAACCAAACATCTGGACAGCTAATCATCATATCATTTGTATATATAATAGCATTATTCCAACCACTTCCTATAGGAATGTGGGATGCCACCAGTAAGAAATAAGTTTAAAAAAATGAGAGTGACGATATGCAAAATTAATTAAAAAAATAATTTTACTGTCACATCATCTTACATTAAATTATGCTGTATTACATTATGTTATATATTATGTCTAGTGATGTCAAATCTTGACAGTTGGTGCACAGGGTTAAGAATATGAGCTGTAGTTTCTGTGGTACAAGGTTTGATTTCATCTCTCATTTGTGTACTGTGTGACTTCCAACTTGTCACTTAACCAGACATTGCCCAGAGTCACCCCTAAAAAGGGACTGTGTGTGTGTCCAGTAGCCCTACCTGGTTAACAAATAAGTATTATTATTATTACCATTTGAAACCTAATACTACTATTCTCACAAATGGAGTAAAATAAAAAAATAGCATTTATTGTTCAGTGTAACTGTGTGTTGTCCCTTACGAGCACTACATTCATGCTGACTTACAAAAAGTGACAAGAAAGTTGCACTTGCATTAAATTAATGTACAGTATGATTAATAGAAACATGATGGTATCAGTGTAGCCTTGGACGCACAGTATAAATAGCTCATATAATCACACAGCAGAGCATAGACAGACATAATAATATCACAGAACTTATTTATATTAAAAAAGCTGGAAAAGTGATATTGTTTTATTTTACTCCATACTTGTAGAGCTGTATCTTGCTCATTCAGCGTCTTAATTCCCACAGCCCATCCACACCCCCTCAGCTCTTCAATGAAGAGAAAATAAAAAAGAGCATCTTAGTTTTACTTTAAATTGTAAGAAGCCGAGATTGGCTTGCTACATGAATTGCCTTTCTATACCAGCATTTTGGTAAAGAAAAAGGTCTGGAACCCTTATTCACACCCTCTAAAATGTTGTACCTGGGGTGACTGCTACCTTTACTATTGCATACTAAGCTTTTCTCTCAGGATCATCTCACATTAAAAAAAACATTAGACCAGTAGGACAAGTCTTTCAACAAAAGCAAATGAAGAAATACAGACAAGAAAACCAACTACAAGCCTAATACTATCAGAGATGACTGCCTCATCTAAAATACCTGCCTTGTTCTACATAACTCCAACAGATATACAAAAGTTCTCAGCTCAGTAATATTACAAGAAACAAACTTAAAGCATTTTACTGGAGAGTGAACCCTGATATTAAAATGTTTCTGAGGAAGTTATTCTGCTAACACAGCTATTAAGTGACAAAAGCACTAACACCTTAATATAGGTCTGTATGGTAATTCTGAGACTAGTAGCCTACTAAAGAGCTTCCTAGGCTTCATAAAGGCCTGGAATGAGTGTGGTTGTTTTTCCAGTTGTTTACCTTGAAATCTGATACTGTTCTGCCTTATTTTTAGCTGTTTCCACCACATCAGTGTTCCTATGCCAGGTTAAAACAATTATTACACTTGATTAGTGCTTTATTTTTTTTTTATCTGAAGTGTATGAGTCACAACCAGTAGCAGTTGTGAGCCTGAGCATTTACATCCTCTGTCTGCATTGCAAAGACATAAATGTGTGTCCTAACATATCAATACAATGTGAGCAACAGGTGTAGAGGCAAAGAGTTATGGGCCACATACTACCATTTTTCTCTTGTAATTCCTGATGCTTGAGGAACTCTAGCAATTTCCATTATGGATGGATTAGCTCAGGTTTGGATACCATCCCTACTTGAAGAAAATGCTGTTTACCTATACTGTAAATGTTTTATGTATTTCACCAAGATTTTTCAAATACTGATATAACTATTTTACCAAACGTATTAGCCTAGAGATTTGCAAAATGAACTGCTAGGCGCAGTGAGAAATTTCTGAATTCCCTCAATTTAACATCTTTTTTCCCTCAGATTATATCAGTGACCAAATCCTATATAATCTGTTGTTCCACGGCTGCAAATGTAACTAAGCCTATAGTTCCTTCTAACTGTCTTAAAGTTTAGATGTAATCAATATGTTTACAAATCAGGACAGGGGATCAAAAAGACATTAGATGTAGCCAATATGTTTACAAATCAGGACAGGGGATCAAAAAGACATTAGATGTAGTCAATATGTTTACGAATCAAGACAGGGGATCAAAATGACATCAGATGTAGTCAATATGTTTACAAATCAGGAGTGGGGATCAAAAAGACAAAGGCAAGTAATGACAGTGCAATTCAAGAGTCTAGGAAACTTGAGAGAAGAGTAGAGGGAGGTAATGTTACCATTCACAATTTCAGTCTGGTCAGGACTTAGGACTATGGCCTGGTCACTGACCTCATTTCCCAAAGGGTGTACTTTTTCTTGGGAACTCCATGCTTAAGAAATCAGTCAAACCTATTTCTTCTGGTGATAAGTCAGACATTACAGTCTACAGTCTAGGAGGCCTAACATGCTAAAGAAAGTGTTAAAGGACTAATAGTTATTTGACACTAACTTTTCATGTAGGTGTAAACAACCTCTTCAGGACTCCATTGTTTTAATTACATTACATCAGTTTCTTTAATATCTGAAATCTGCCATAAGCATAGCGTAAAAGTCTGTTTCAGTGAAATTCCAGCTTCCTTCGTACTAACAGATTATAAACTTACAAACGGTCCTTTGTTCAACAAATGTCCAAGTAATTTTTGTGTAAGAATTAATACGGTGTTAATTTCATGTTGGGAATATTTCCTGCAACATCATTAATTGTTTTCCCTTATGGACTCCATTTAAATTATTTTGGTGATAAACATTGTATTTGAGCAATAACCAATGACGTTGGTGTGGTATATTAAGATTTACGCACAGTTGGTGTGGTTTAATCCTGAGGGCGAAACCCAAGTGATTAAATAAAGCCAACTGTGGGTAAATCTTAATATACCACATGACAGAGTCAGTTATTGCTATTATAGAATGAAATTATTTAAGAAAAAAAATACTTAAATAATGTCTTTGTATAATGGCGTCGTACTGTCCTTCCATGGCTGGTAATATCCTGGTGCCTTTTTTGATGTACTGCACATGTGTATTGGACCTGCTTTCCCACACATACCCAGTACATCAGTGCTTTGGAAAGGAAGCAACGGACAAAAGAAGGTCTCCATTCCTCCGTTTTTGTTTTCTTTTCTTTTTTTTTTTTTTTTTGGACAGTTTAGGGGTAGGAGAGAGACAGAATGGAGGAAATACAAAACAAAACAAAATCAGGTACGTAGTTTTAAATAACGTACCTGATTTTCCTAGTATTTTCTCCATGCTGTCTCTCTCATATGTCTGGAGTCTGCACTACAGATTTTTTTTTTATTTAAAACTTACAGAATATACCAATGGAAAAAAGTCCGGGCGACCAGATCTTTTTCCATTGG
Source organism: Protopterus annectens (assembly GCF_019279795.1). NCBI lineage: Eukaryota > Metazoa > Chordata > Ceratodontiformes > Protopteridae > Protopterus > Protopterus annectens. Next base: position 428,138,282 of record NC_056747.1, on the reverse strand, counting down.
TATATTCTCGGATTTACAATGGGCATGTTGGTTGGGCTGGCCAATCAGCATGCTCGTTTTAGAATATTAATGGTCAGTCATTATATAATTAGGTTTTAGCCACAGCAAATCATTTTTAGGTCTATCAATAAAGCAACTGATGTCCATACAAAACCTAGGGGAGCTAATAATAGCCTTTTAGTTCCTTATTATACAAATGCCAGAAGTTGAAATAGGAAAACAGACAAGCTCTAACTTCTTGCTCTTTTATATGACTTCAAAATTCTGATTATAACTAAATTCTCATAGTGTAACAGCATTAATATGCCCAGATTCCAAAAAGTAGAGTTACTTTCTATTTCTTCTGCTTAGTTCTACTACTTCCTCTGTCAGTCATCACACCCTTTGCCCTGTCATTTACTTATCTTCCAGACATCCTCCTAAAAATTACTGTAAACTTCTTCACAGGTTCATAGGTTGGTACTAGGCTATCAGCCCTAGGGCCTATACAAGCCTAGCCATAATAATTCCCTGGCTATTTCTTCCCACACTATTTATTCCTTGGACCCCTGTCTAGCAGGGCAACTGACGTGATCCCCGGGGTGAATTTCCTTTCTACCATCCAATCGTCAAGGTTCCTTTTGAAGAGGGCTAAAGAGGCACTCTGCTTGACATGTATGGGCAATCTATTCCAGAGTCTGGGGAGACTCTGGGTCAGGAACCTATCCCTCCAGCATGTTTTGTTTATTGTGATGACAAGGTTTAGATCCCTGGAGCATGTGGCTCTGAGGGATTGGGATTTCTTTAAGTGTAGCATGTCCAACAGCTCTGGGTTTGACATGGCCTTGTATGTTTAGCAGATATCGCCTCTGAGTAGATGATATGCGACAGAGTATAGCTGGAGTTTTTTAAGGCGATCAGCGTAGGGCATCTGCTTTAGGCCTATGATTCTTTTAGTGAGGTATTTCTGAGGCATTTCCAGTTGTTGCAGATGTCTTGAGCGGTACATACCAAATGGAGCATTGTATTCTATAATGGGTCAAATGAGGGATGAGTACAGTGGGACAATGACCTCCTTTTTTCTGGATGAAAAGCCGTTAGTGATGAGGTGTGCCACATAGAAGGATTTCCTGACTGTTGTGGTGATGTGGTTATCGAACGTGAGACCACTGTCCACCTGTGTCCCTAAGTCTTTTATCACACTTTCGGTGTTTAGTGTACTGCCACCTATATGGTAATTTATGGGTACATGTTTTTACCCAAAGGGGATAACTATACATTTCTTGGCATTAAGCTTGAGCCCATGGCTCTGGCACCAAGCATCTGTTTCTGTAAGGCCCTTTTGTAGAGTATCCACATAATTTGGGGATTCAATAATGGCTCCCAGTTTGCAGTCATCTGCAAACATTGTTAGCCAGAGTCCCTTAGTGTTGGCCTGTACTTAAGAGAAGTAGATGACAAACAAGAGCAGTCCCAGGACTGAACCCTGAGGTACTCCACTTGTCACTTGTCTGTAGCTGGATTTGGAGTCAGCTCCTTTTACAGTGTGGGTTCTATCAGTAAGCCAGTTAGCAACCCATTGGGTGATGTAGGGATTAATGCCCAGCTTAGTAAGTTTATCTATGATTCCAGAGTGGAGGATGGTGTCAAAGGCCTTGGGAAGGTCTAGATAGGCTGTGTGGAGCACCTTACCCTTGTCCATGGCTCTGGAGACTGATTCGAAGAAGTCAATCAAGTTCAGAAGACAAGATCGGCCCTTCACGAACCCAAACTGGGTGGGGTCCAGTGTTTGAAGGTTGCCAATGTCTTTGTTTATAAGTTCCATGATAATACACTCCATGGCCTTGCAGATAAGGCTCGTCAGACTAATGGGACGGTAGTTTCCGGGATCCAAGGTGGATCCCCGCTTGTGAAGTGGGATAGCTGTAGCTCTGCGCCACTCAGTGGGCATGAAACCTGAGATGAGGCTATGATTAAACATGACACTTAGGTGAGATACCAGTTCATATTGTAGTTCATGTAGTATACAGCCTGGGATGTCATCTGGTCCCATGGATGCTGTATTCTTAGCTTTGGAGAGTGCATTTTTTTACCTGTGTGGCTATTATTACCAGAATTTGGCAATCTTCCGGTATTGAGATGGGCCATTTAGGGGTTGGGGGGGGGTGAAGTTGGCACTGAATTGATCTGCCAGGATATTGGCAATATCCTTGGGATCCTTTGTGTTAATCCCTTTAACTATCAGGAGACGGATGGATGTATACCTAACCATGCTAATTATCTAAAGCCATATGCATAGCTAACGATTTATCTATATCTAGCCATGCTTATTGTCACTCTCCTATCTAGGACACAATAGAAGAGTCTTTGTGGGTTCTGTTCAAGCACGCTTTATTTTATACAAACACATCACTATAGAAGATTACTCACTTTAACTTAAGTAACGTATATACAAACTAACAACTGCTATCTTGCATGCTCTCTCCCTGGCTGCGCTTTCAAAATGGCACTAGTGTTTGCACATGTCTGGAATTTATACATACACATCTAGCCTTGACGTGCTTCTTAAAGATATAGCACACACATCACTTGCACTCTGATCTATATCCTACCTCTTTTAGAAATAGATCGTATAACATTATGAGGCATGCAGAAATCACAGGTAATTCTATGTCATGCATTATACAATACTAAATATACAGATAAATATATAATCAAGTCCACGTTGCTGCGTATTTCACACTAGGCTTAGACTCGCCCATATCGTGTGACATAAAACTGAGAATGAGATTTAGCAACTGGAACTCTCTCTGCAAAATGGTTGATCTGTGGAATGTTCGGATCATTTTCTGGAATGGAATCAGAATTTTAAACACATTCTGGTATGGGAACAATGTCTGACTCACTCTTAGATTTGGAATCTACATCACAGAAGCAATGTTGTGATGGTGATGATGATTCTGGTACAGGGAGAAGATGTCTACAGTTTCTCCTATACTCCGCACCCTCATAGTCTACCAGTTAGGATCTCAGCTTGGCACAGATGCCTGTACTCTGTCCTAGTTAGATCAAAACCTTTTGTTGTCTGGATTCATACCATCTCTCTATCCCTCAATGGATGACGTAATCTGCTCAATCTGTTATAACTATTTTTCTGGATATTACACTTCTTCAACAATTGAGCCTTGATGGTTTTATTGTTCTTAGTTTTAGGCTTCAGTAAACTGGAAGTAATGGGCAGCATAGTTCTAGTTTGCCTGGAAAGTAGTCTTTGAGCAGGTGAGCCAAGAATATCATCACAGGGTATGTTACTGAGATTAAGCAAATTCAACAACACATTGGTATTGTCACTCTGACTTTTCAAGTAGTTGCTTTGCAGTCTGTACTGCACGTTCAGCTAGACCATTGGACTAAGGATATTCAGGACTAACAGTGACAAGTACAAAGTCCCATTCTTTTGCAAATTTCTTAAACAACTGGCTAGTAAATTGAGTACCATTGTCAGAAAAACGTTTGTGTGGACTACCATGAACTGAGAAACAATGTTTCAACTTAGTAGTAACAACAGTGGATGTTAGGTTAGGTAGTAGATTAATCTCAAACCAGTTTAAAATAAGAGTCTACCAAAACCAAGTAATGTTGATTACTCCACTCGAAGATATCAGTTGCTACAGTAGACCAAGGTAGTTCAGGAACTGGACTTAGCTGAAGTGGTTCTCTTTGCAAATGCGGTCTAGTACTAATGCATATTGAACAAGAAGAAAGTACTCTATCAACATCTTTTGGTAAGGAAGACCAAAATACTAATTCTCTTGCTCTTCACTTAGTGGATGCAGAACCTAGGTGACCACGAAGCAAAATCTGGATATATTCTTGTTGTAAGGAAGCAGGAGCAACAATTTTAGGACCTTTGAAAATAATGCCATCTTCCATCAACAATTTATCTCTGTAAGGAAAATAGGTTTGCACTTCAGGTGGTACACTAGATTGCTTTGACGGCCATCCAACATTAATGTAGTGATTGAGCTTTTGCTAAATTGGATCAGTCTGAGTGTGATCTGTTTAATCATCAAGTCTCTGATAGTGCAGTGATGCAGCGGTAGCGGTGCCGCCTCACAGCAACAGGTTCTCCGGTTCAATTCTCGGCTGGAGTGCCTTCTGTGGGGAGTCTGCATGTCCTCCCTGCATTCATGTTGGTTTTCTCCGGGTACTCCAGTTTCCTCCCACGTTACAGAGACATGTCTCTGGAGTGTTTCTCCCCAGGCCTCCGCTGAAAATTGGCTTTGTTCCAAGTCAGACTTTCCCAGTAAACAAATGTTAAATAAATAAATAAAAAATAAATAGTGGTGGAAAAATTATGCATGGACATCACATCAAAGTCAAAATTCTCTACATTAAGCTGTTCTGTCATATTTCTGGGCCATCTGGATAAGGTATCAGCCAGATAGAGCAATTTACCCTTGTGTAGATCATTTTGAAATTGTATTTTTACAATTTGAGCATCTTTCACTGTAATCTCACTGGAGCAGAATGTATAAGCTTCTTTAGAATAGTAACTAGAGATTGATGGTCAGTTTCAGTCTGAATAGCTTGACCATAAATACAATCATGAAACTTGGAACATGCAAATACTGTTGCCAAAAGTTCCTTCTAATTTGAGCATGCTGCATCTCAGTTTGGGTTAGTGTTCTAGATGCATAGGCTACCGGTCTGCTCTCTTGAAGTATAACTGTCCCAAGACCAAATTTTGAAGCATCACAAGAAAGAATATTGTTCACCTTATAGTATCTTAATGTAGGTGGGGTGGCAATTTTCTGCTTGAGGTCTTCAAATGCCTTCTGGTGCTGTTCCAACCATGACTATGCAACATTTTTGCATGTTAGCTCTCTTAAAGGTGCTGTCAGCTCACTGAAGTCTGGTATAAACTTGCCTAAATAGTTGACCATGCCAAGAAAATGTTGTAGAGCTTGTACATTCTCTGGATCTGACATCTCAAGAATAGCTGCTTGCTTGGTTCGGTTTGGTCTCAAGCCTGTACTCTTAAACAAATGACCTAGATATGTAACTTCTGGAAGTCTGAATTTGCACTTCAGAGGATTGAGCTTCAAGTTTACTTCACATGCTCTGTCTAGAACTTTCTTGAGCTTTCTGTCATGCTCTGCTTCACCATTGCCTCCAACCAATAAATCATCTACTATTACGGCACAAGGATAACCCTAAAAAATTTGCTCCATTGCACACTGAAAGACTTCACTTGCAGAATGTATTCAAAATGGCATCCTTAGGAATCTGTATCTGCCAAACGGAGTACCAAAAGTAGTTAGAAATGAGGATTTACAAGCATCACTTGCCAAAATGAACTTTTTGCATCCAAGAGAGAAAATACAGTAGCGTTTGGGATTACAGCTGCAACATCTTTGACTGTGCACGTTAGATGATATGGTGTCTTTAATGCTTTGTTCAGATCTCTTGGGTCAATACATATTCTGATTTCATCTAAGCCTTTTTTATGAGGGGCTACCATGGACGACGTCCATTCAGTTGGTTCTGTGACTGGACAAATCACACCTTGCTGCACCATTTTATTCAACTGAGCTTTAACTTTATCCTGCATAGCTATCAGAACTCTTCTTGCTGATCTGACTATTGGAGTGACATCTGAGTCTAACTTCATGAAATACACAACTGGAAGTTTCCTTAACTTTTCATCTAGAACATCAGCATACTCTGAGAAAATGGCTTCAGAAAAATTTGAACTTGGTAATGCACTTATGTGATGGACTTCTTTAGCAAAATAAAGAAGATTCATTCTTAAACTATCTTTCGAAACCCAATAAAGACTGCACTGGTCTTCAGACTACATAAAATAACAAGTTGTAACAGTTCTCGGCCAAACAACATGAAAGCATCACTGAACCATCGGGTTGAATTTCTTAACCTCCATAAGCAACAAGTCGCACACTACTGGCTACATTGAACTGTTTGTTAGTTCTCACTTTAGCAAATGTGTCTTTTGGCATAACATTACACTTTGAACCAGTGTCTACGTTGAGCTCGGTGGATTTTCCATTAATCCGGATAGTACAAAACACTTCACTCCTTGTCAATAAATTAACTGCATCAATTCTTTCACCACGCACTGATAACCATCTACATAGAAAGTTGACTTCTTCGGCTCTGCTTGATCAACTTGCTTTTTTGTGCGACCTTTCTTTACAACTGTGTTAGGCTTAATTGATTTGCAAAGCTTTTGGAAATGGTTCCAATTGTTACACTTGTGACACTGCTGACCAAATGCTAAACACTTCTCACTTTTAGACTCATGATTTGCACAGTTGCAACAGTTAACAATAAAGCTAGTCTTGGGTATTGCTGATTCATGCTTGTATTGCACTGATCTTGAACTCACTCCTTTCTTAGAACTTTCTAAAAAGCTACGTGCCTTACCTGGAAACCCTGTAGCTGCCATATGCTTGGGCCTGCTTTTGTTTTCCACATGTTGCATACTATCTACATGTACTCTGGAGCCAACTGAAACCATGCTCTTGTCACTCGCAATAGTTGTGTGTTTTTCTGTCACTTCATAGATTTGACAAACCTCTATGGCTTTACTCAACATTAAATCACTGTCACAAAGTAAAATCTTTCTCACAGCAGCACTATTAATACCACACACAAGCCTGTCCTTTATCAGCTCATCTTTTAAGTCACCAAACCAACACATTTTAGCTCTGTTTCTCAAGTCAATTATATAAGCTGCAAATGTTTCTCCTGGTTTCTGATCTCTTGTGTAAAACAAATACCTCTCTAATATAATATTCATCTGGGGGTTACACATTTCTCTGAACTTGCGCTTAAACACTCAGGGTCTTCCCTTGATTCACCCTGTACAACAATATCACAGTTTTCACCTCCTCCTTCATATACTGCAGGTGCATACACAAATGAATGCTCCCTTTCTACGGCCTCTGACCCAGTTAGGTTTAGCAAAATGAATACCTTCGTGCATGCATCTCTGTCTGCATAAGCTGCTTGTATAAAAATATTATACTCTTGCTCAAATATTCTCCAGTTCTCTGCAATATTCTGATCAAATACAAGTGGTAGGGGTTTTCGAAGTCCGTCTGCCATATTAATACATACCAGTGAAGCATTTTGCAAATAAGCACAAACATACACACATGCACATATGCCAGAAACTTAGCCAGTATTTGTAACTTTGTCCAGTGCCTTGTGCTTCTGAATTTATACCTTTTAGGCTTTTTGAAATTATGCTAATGGACAAACACAGAGTACCTTTGAATAACTGGACTTTGTGAAATAAACTTTTCGGGCACTTTAATAATCTTGCAATATCGTTTGAAAGGCTAAATGCTAAAGTTATGTATCATCATTTTGCTAAAGTCATTTATCATCATTTTAAGAAACATTTCAACAACTTTACGACGCGACTGAATAACTCTTAGGCACTGTAATGTCTTTTGCAAGAAATCACCTCTTATCAGTATAAGAAACATATCAAGTAACTGCACAGTGCAAATAAACTGAACACCTCTTGCCCAAAACGCAATAACACTTTGAAGTAATTGCACTTTGTGAATAACTACATACAGCAAACTGAAATGTCCCCAAAATTGTGGCACCTTGCTAGGCAGCTCTTTACAATACAAGAAACACACTGTAATGGTGGCACATTGCGAACAGACACACCCAGCACAAGAAACTTTTTGAAATGGCTATACTTTGACTGTTTTTCACAAAATAGTTGCACTTTACACACAACAACTCTTTACAATACATGCACAATAATAAACACACTTTGTAAGCACTTTTACACACTTTCAAATACTTCAAATAACTTTAGTTATGCCCTTGATACAATATGAAGTCGGAGTTGTGCCAAAACACAGCACCCTACCATACAAACGCAGTCGCCTTACTTTATTTTGCTTAATGTGCCCTTTTTGCCCTTATTATATTTGTTTTGCTCGTTTAAGCCCTTTTCATGCCCAGCATACTTTTCTTATGCTCGTTTTACTCTGAACATGCCCAGTTTTGCTTTAAACACACTCATTTTGCTTTAAACATGCTCATTTTTGCTTTACAGTTAATCACAGTGAAATATTTTTATTTTAAACATTCCCTTTATTTTGCAAACTTTTTGTGCTTTCTGCTTGATTAACGATGTGGTTTGTGCCCCATTTTGTCTTTCATATCAAATAAACAGTTTGTGCAATTTCTCATTACTTTTGATTCTTTTCTGGCTCTGTTTGTGCTCTTTTCTTTCAATTTTACCTTCACTGCCATCTTTGCACCTCATGGCTCTGATTATTATTCTCTTCGATCCCGGTTCTGATACCATGTCACTCTATCTAGGACACAGTAGAAGAGTCTTTGTAGGTTCTGTTCAAGCAGCTTTGTTTTATACAAACACATCACTACAGACGATTACTGACTTTACCTTAAGTAATGTATATACAAACTAACAACTATGGTCTTGCATGATCTCTCCCTGGCTGCTCATTAAAAATGGCACAAGGGACTGCATGTGTCCGGAATTTATACTTGCACATGTAGCCTTGGCATGCTTCTTAAAGATATAGCACACACAAAACTTGCACTCTGATCTACACTTATTATCTAAAGCTGTATGCATAGCTAAAGATTTATGTATACCTAACCAAGCTTATTACCTAAAGCTGTATGTATACCTAATCATGCGTATTATCTAAAGATGTGTATATACCTAAAGATTTATGTATACCTAATCATGCTTATTATCTAAAGCTGTGCGTATACCTAAAGATTTATGTATACTTAATGAAGCTTATTATCTAAAGCTGTATGTATACCTAAAGATTTATGTATACCTAACCAAGCTTATTATCTAAAGCTGTATGTATACCTAAAGATTTATGTATACCTAACCAAGCTTATTACCTAAAGCTGTATGTATACCTAACCATGCTTATTATCTAAAGATATGTATATACCTAAAGATTTATGTATACCTAATCATGCTTATTATCTAAAGCTGTGTGTATACCTAAAGATTTATGTATACTTAATGAAGCTTATTATCTAAAGCTGTATGTATACCTAAAGATTTATGTATACCTAACCAAGCTTATTATCTAAAGCTGTATGTATACCTAAAGATTTATGTATACCTAACAAAGCTTATTACCTAAAGCTGTATGTATACCTAACCATGCTTATTATCTAGAGCTGTATGTATACCTAAAGATTTATGTATACCTAACCAAGCTTATTATCTAAAGCTGTATGTATACCTAAAGATTTATGTATACCTAACCAAGCTTATTATCTAAAGTTGTTTGTATACCTAAATATTTATGTATACCTAACCAAGCTTATTATCTAAAGCTGTGTGTATACCTAAAGATTTATATATACCTAACCAAGCTTATTACCTAAAGCTGTATGTATACCTAACCATGCTTATTATCTAAAGATGTGTATATACCTAATGATTTATGTATACCTAATCATGCTTATTATCTAAAGCTGTATGTATACCTAAAGCATTACACCTGAAATGCTTCAAGTACATGTTCACATTTTTGTACATATATTATTACATTTCCTATGCTTCCTTACATATTCTACTATTATGCTGTATGTAAATTATATTACTGTGTCTATGTATCTGTATGTAATTTCTGGAGCTTTTTGCCCTGGGCTGCCACTGAAAATGGGTCTCTGCCTTGTTATACTTTCCCGATAAACAAATACAAATAAATGAATAAGAAGAATTAGAACTTCAGAGGATGTTATTATTATTTTTATACATGATTTAGTTTTGTCCAAGTTAGACACATTTGACAATAACACTAAGATCATTGTGGCTACCCAGGAACTTCAGTAGAGTAGCCATTGTATATGACCACTTGCTCGGTACAGGACTCTCAGTCTTAATAGTGAGTAGAAAATAACATTCATTCAAGAGATGGATAATATTTTAGAAAATAAATATTAACATAATTTTATTAGGTGACATTAGTTACCCACACATAGACTCGGGGGGATTGATGCTGGCTGCTTATTCACTGATGGGGAGTTTTGAAAATACTTTCCTTACACAATCTGCTTCTACTAATTAATTTTCTAACATCCAACAACAGTATTTTGGACTGATGATCAACAACTGTGTTAAGCATGTTTCTGAGATCACTTCCATATGTCTACTGGCTAATTCTGACCATACTGGTTTTCATTTTTGCATCTCTATTTCCAATACTGCCAGAAATCACTGATTATTTCTCACCCATGAATATAAACTATTTAAATTCTGAATTTAATCCCAATTCTTAGTTGGACAATAGTCATTTTGATCCTTTGCACTACTGTGATTGTTTTGAATCATAAAGTACCTCCTTGTTGAACAACTGTAAAATAATTATTGTGTGTTCTCTCATAATTCATGCAATAAGAGTATCAGCAACTTACTAAAAAAGAAACAAAGGATGTATAGACTGCATAAAAATATCAAACTAAGGCCAACAAATCCAGCTTCAATGCAGCCTGTAAAATGAAATCAGTTATTTGTGAATGTAAAGCAAATTATGAAGAAAAATCTTTGTTGTGCAACAAAAATCCTAAAATGTTCGGCAGTTATAAAACTATGTTCTTAGTTATTATACCTGTATAGATCCCCTTTCTAACAATGGGGCTTTAATTGGTAACGCTATTGAAATGGTTGCTTTTTTTCCTAAGCACTTTGCTAATGTGGGTAACAATACCAACCTTCTGGTTCCAATTTGTGCTGCTAGTATGGACATCTTGTACTACTCAATAAAACATCCATCATAGCTCAGATTATTTTCTTTGCCTTAGTATTATTGAAAATATGGTTGAACCTTCCTTAAGGAAGATTAAAGGTAACAGTGGCAGTTGGCAGGTTAACAAACAAGGTATATTACATACATCCACCTGCTTAATGAGTTTTTATAATTATGTTAGCAGAGCTGCAGATAATGTACTGGGTGTTATTGTGGAATATTCATATCTCTCTAAAACATTTGATAGTTTGCCACATTCAGTCATTATAGACTATATGACAAAACTTGGTATCAATATCTTTATATAAAATTGGATTAACTCATGACTTTGTAAAAGACAACTGCTTGCAAAAAGTGGCAGCCATTTTTCACATTGGGGTGATATTCACTCGGGGGTTCTTCAGGAAGTTTCATCTTCTTAGGTCCAACATGTTTCAATATGGTATTTTCCTTTCTGGATACACATACAAGTATTGAAATTGCTAAACATGTAGATGGTATCAGATTAGAATCAATAATTACTAATGACAGTGATTACAATATGTTCATTAACCATCTTCCTAGTGTAGTAAAACGGCTGAAAAGGAATGAGTTTAACACAAATTTTAGTAAAATGACTTATAGTCTCATAAAAATCATGGAAGTACTTCCCTTATTTAAATATCTTGTTGTCTACATCAACTCCAAACTGAGTTTTAAAGCCAGTGTTTCAGTGGCCAAATACAAGTATACAACCAGAAATTTTCAATCTATATCTTCTGCTTTCATAACAAAATTATTTGTAACTTATGTTAGGTCAATTACTGAATCAAATTTTGTGTTATGCTCCTGTTCTAATGGTGATCTAATGTTCCTGAAAGGAATACAAAGAAAATGTATTAGATGCCTACATGATGTTCAACAGCATTCCACGTTTGACAGACTTCAACACTTGGCCTTTTTTCCACTCACATCTGCTTATTATAAGGCAGATTATGATTAGGGCTAAAAGCTTTGCACAACGAGGAGTTAATAATCCTGCTATGTTTGATTTTAACTAATTCTTAAAGATTGTCAGTATTTGTTACCATTTTGTTTCTTGTAGAACTGTAAAACAATTCAAATTCATCATAATTGGATAAGCCCCCATTTCATATACAGAACTCCAGATCTGTGAATACCTTTAAGATATTACTAGATTTGTGGGTTTGGCATTTGGTTTACTCAGTGAATGTGGAGTCCTTGTTCTATCACTGACCTCTGGCCTGAACATAAGTATACACTGAATGATGAATTATGCGCTATGACCTCGTTCAAAGTAATAAATTTATGAATGCACCAGTAACAATTATACAGTGCCGCTATGTGCTTTTCTGAAGAAGTGTTATTAGTCAAAAAAGTTCTCCATTTTTCTGCATATGCAGACCATCATTTATGGATTTAAATACTTATATTTTCAGTAGAGACATCAACATTCTCATCACATTTCCTTTTTTGTATGTTACATACAAGACCCTGATGTGGAGACTGTAAGTGCCTAATTCCCATCCCATACTGAACTCGGCCTGAGCACAGTCTTAAGCACTAACTGAACTGCTTTGCATGTTCACAGTCATTTTTTACGTTTGCTTTTGTTTTTAAGAAGTGACTTGCAATGTAGAGCACACTACAGTTACAGCATGTAAATGAAAACAGAAAGACTGCAAAGTGATTTACCAAATCAGAATGTAATTCCTTAATGCTGGAACATAATACAATTAAATAAAGGTGGGCTAAGTTATTTGCAGTCATCACTGAGTGAAATAAAAGCTAATAATTCAAATACATACATTTCTTCTTAAACTCTGCTATAAAAAAGCTTAAAGTCCCATAATTTTAACTCTTAAAACAAACCAATAACTTCAGAATTTGTAAGTATACTCACATCAGGTTTCCATCATTCTAGCTGCAAGTCCCCAGTTCATGAAGTACATAAACATCCTTATACAGTTCATCCAAAAATGTTATTTCAGAAACTGATTGCGACTAAATTTATTTATTTTATTTATTAGACTTAATTGTGCATGACATCTTCAAAATTCATAAGAAAAAGGTTTAAAGATGAGACACTTAAAATCTGATATGAGAATGTTATCAAATAATGACCTTTCAAGAAGTCTGCTATGAATAATTGTCTCATTTGCCTGAAAACATTTTTGAAGCAGCAAAAGCTTACCCTCCAAAATGATCTAGCCGACATTGCCGAAGTGGCAAAATACTAACACCATGGATTACTGGACTTTTCCACAGGGAAGGTGAACAGTTGACCAAACTGGGAAATTTGCCATTTTCCCCACTGTAATGTGATCCCAGAGTTGGTATATTTAGTTAGGGGGGTATGGGGTGGGGAGTTTGGCATGATGTGTTTTGTTTTTTGTAGCATGTTGGACATCTGTCTGTTTCCCTGTGAAAAAGTTCATACGTTCATAGAATGATACTGGGCTCATTGACCCAGATGCCCTTATAAGCTTAGCCAAGAATTTCACCCATGTTCCAACAAAGTCAGCACCCATTTCTCCTGTCCAGCAGGGACACAGGTGGGATTCCAGGTGTGTATTTTCTGTTTCCCTTCCAGTCATCCAGGTTCTTCTTAAAGAGGGCTGGAGAGGTACTCTGCTTGACATGGAGAGGGAGTCTATTCCACAGATTTGAAGAGTCTGTGGGACAAATCTATCCAGCCAACAAGTTTCATTAATGTCACAGACCGAGTTGAGGCCTTGCATGCTGGTTGCACGAGTGGAGTTTGCCATACAGATATGCAGCAACTCCATCAAGGCTGGGTCTGAGATGGCCTTGTATGCCAGACATAGGTCACCTCTGAGCAGTCTGTATGAGAGACAGGGCTTTTAGCCCATCTGTATAGTGTAGGTATTTCAGACCCCAGATTTTCCTGCTCAGGAACCTCTGTTGTCTCTCCAGCTGCTGCATGTGCTTGGCAAGGTACATGCCAAAGGGGGCATTGTCCTCGATAATGGGTCTGATAAGGGAGGAGTACAGGTATGTTATGACCTCCTTGTTCCTGGATGAAATACCTTTACTTATGAGGTGGACCATGTAGAAACCTTTCCATACAACAGAGGCAATGTGGTGGTCAAAAGTCAGGTTGCTATCAACCTGGGTGCCAAAGTCCCTAATGACTGATTGCGTGCTTAGTACACTGTTATTAATGTGATAATTAGTGGGGATTCCATTTTCTCCAAAGGGGATAATGATGCATGTACTGGCATTCAGTTTGAGGCCATGCTTCTGGCACCAGTCATTAGTTTGGGTAAACCATCTTGGAGGATGTTCACATCACTAGGGGAATTTAAGACAGTCATATGCAAACTTGGTCAGCCACATACCACTGGTTTTGGCTTGCACCTCAGAAAAGTATATCCCAAACAGTAGAAGCCCCAAGACCAATTCCTGGGTACACCACTCATTATGTATCTACTACTAGAGGTGGCTTCCCCTATTTCAACTGAGTGGGTTCTATCAGTGAGCCAGTTAGCTACCAATCTGGTAACATATGGGGTGATACTTAGCTGGGAGAGTTTATCTATTATGCCTGATTGGTGAATGCTGTCAAAGGCTTTGGCTAGGTCAAGGTAGGTGGTGTGCACTGTCTTCCCCTCATCCATGGCTTTGGTGACTGTTTCAAAGAAGTTGGCAAAGTTTAACAGGCATGATCTCCCTTTGACAAAACCAAACTGTGTGAGGTCAAGCATTTTCAAGTTACCAGTGTTCTTGTTTATAAGGTCCATGACAATGAGTTCCATTGCCTTTCAGATCAGGCTAGTTATGCTGATGGGCCTATAATTGCCTGGGTCAGTGGACGATCCAACTTTGTGTAGAGGGATGACAGTGGCAGGTGTTGGGGATGTCCTGGTTTAATGATGGAAGGACGGGGGTATGAAGTTTTCAATTAACCGGTCTGCCAGCAGGTTGGCTATATGTATGGCGTTTGTGTATTTTGGTGTTATTAACCACTAGTTCAAAGCAGATTTGGGTGTTACCTTTGAGATTTCAGACATATGTGAAGAAGACTTTGTGATTGTCCTTAGTGGATGTGGCCAATTTGGACTAGAAGTTAGCCTTAGTGGATTTCACCAGTGATCTTATTTGCTTGTTTTCCTTAAGGAAGATGATTCAGTCCTGTCAGGTATTGCTGAGTCCATACAGCTATGTAGGTGCTCATATAGTTTTTTGATGTAGGCTTGGGTATAACTGCTACTTACAACTGAAAAGATGGTGGCTGTGAAGCTGCATATACCTGATCTGAGGACAGTGTAGTCAGCTTTGGAAAAAGTTTTTTGTTTGACCCTGACCGGGGGGGTGGGGGGGGTCAGGTGAGATGGTGACTTCAAAAGTGAACGCTTTATGGTCAGA